>NW_026924924.1:0-7500 GCF_032062105.1 Saccostrea cuccullata
TCTACAGTAGGAGTTTATCAACATTGATACCATACGATTTTCTCTGCTAACTTTCGCTTTGGTATGAGTGTGTTATTTTGTGTTTTCCTGGTACTTTTTCTTTGCAAACTACATTTTAGGGTTTTATTTATTGAATTCGAGTTTGTGTGTGTTTGTTATTTAAGGATGGTTTTAAATCAAGCGTAAAGAACGATAATTTGCGTTTTCGTGGTACTTTTCCTTTCATAAGTATAATTGCATTTAAGGGTTTTGATTTCTTTTGTGTGCGTTTGTTTTTAAGGAGTTATAATATCATGCGGCTTATTCCGTAAAAGCGTAAAATACGATAATATGCGACTTCCTGGTACTTACATTTCTTTTGCTAAATTGTTTTTGTGAGTGAGTGTGTTTGTTATTATGGTAGTTTAAAATCATGCGGCTTATTCCGTAAAAGCGTAAATTAGATCGATAATTTGCCATTTTCTGATAATGTTGCACTACCATTTATCTTTTCAAATACAGTTGAAGTACCCCAAAACTTATAAGCAACGCGTTGCAGATAACAGGATATAGCCAAATCAGGGAGTAAATACACTTTAGGGTAAAAAATTATCTGGAGATCGGGGGGGGGGGTCATCCTTACAAGCTGCACAATTAAATCATCATATTAAAAATCAAAATATACTTTGGTCTTAAATTTCGTCGTCGGAAACTCTGCACAAATATTTTCTCATGTTACTAACTTACAATAAACGAAAATTAGTGTACGGTCAAAGTACAATCATTCATATTACGCAAGACTTTGAAACTGGGTTCTTTAACTACTTTTCATCATCTGTAAATTAGTAAATTCTAAGACTGAAAGGCACCCGATTAAAAGATATTTGCATCTTAAGTATCTGGCTAAAAAAGGAAGCACAAACAGTAAACAACAATGCAACTTCAGTAGTAGAGACAAAATATACCTTCGGTAGCCATTTTCCTTGTTGCGGAAGTCACGCACGCAACGTAAGTGCAAAATAAGTCGTACTAAGAATAATTCCACTTAGATACAAAATTAATTTATTTATGCCAAAAGTGAAGACAATTTTATAAATACGCTCTAACTCTAAGGTTTTGATAAATTCAATAATTATGGTAAAGGTCTAGGCCTATATTATATACCAATCTGAGCAATTAAATTATAGTTTTAAATTCATTTTTTTCGTACATGTATTTAACTAAAATGAATGCATTCTACATGTTTTAACCTCTTTCTTATGTTTAATCACAGGAGTTCGCGTACCTATCAATTTGACCGAAATTTTCAGTAAATAAAAAAAATACGTAATACCTATAATAATATTTTTATCTCATGTTACAAAATGCCGACTTTAAATAAAAATCTACTTTACTTACTTACTTTCTTTCTCGATCCTGAAATGAACTGGAAACGGATTGGATGATCGAGATGCACCCCCCTCCCCTAGAAATTAATTATGCATTTAAACCAATGGTGTTTATATAAAGCTTTCATGCTATTCTTTTAAAGACCTTTTCATGTTCTTCTTTTAAATACCTGGTACCTTTTTCAATACAATATTACCAGGTATTATTCCAAACGGTTTTTATAATATGATTTTTAATATTACTTCTTACATGTATCTCCATTTCGATCCATTGACACAAACTTATGTGTATTTTTTTCAAATTGTAAAAAGTCAATTTAAAAATCGTTTCTGGCTTTCACATACATTGGACATACAAAAAATTATCATACATGTATGTTCTCTCTACTTTACCACACAATCATAATGGACTTGAAATCATATTGAATAGACTATAAAGGTCGACCCCTTTTTTAAATACACAATTACACATGCATGTATGTCGAAATCATTGTTTTAAAGCCATATATGACGTAACTGATCAAAAAAATATATTTTTGAAAAAAAACAGAATAAAGTAAAGAAATATAGTTAATACATTTAAATTAAAGTTTTTCATACAATTCTGAACACGGAGAACACCTCGTTTCATCTAATAATACGATTTTATCTTCTCTGTAATGTGATAATTAAATCTTTTGTATTTTCTTCCGAGTCAGAGAAAATTCCGAGAATCCAAATTAAATTGCAATATCTTTATAACGCAAATTGACTTAGATTTTGTAATTTACGGAAAAGTTCTATCTTTATATAAAGTAATGATACAAATATTAAGTTCTTATAATTTTAGTCAATAATTTTCATTGTACATACGCCATATATGGCTTTAAGAAGGCAAATATTTAACTGTGATTGAATTCTAACAGTTTGATTTACCAAAATGTCGATTACAAACATACAAGTCTATACATGTATTTAATTATTCCTACTGTGATTCGCCAATGAAACTCAATTCCACTCGAAATTCGAAATTAATAGTCTATCTCAAAATTCAATTCTAAAACTGTAAAATGATGAGTACTAAAATAGAAGCGTCTTTCCAAAGTATAAAGTTCTATAATAAGGTCAGGTATTTTGATAATAGGAAGGCTCAAAGGCACCTGACATTACTTATTTTTCTTTGATGAAAATATAAACCTTAGAAAAAGTAGCGTCAGGGCCCCAAAAGGGCCGGTAACATACTAAATTTATTTTAACATTATACTTTAAAGTTTATGTATACAAAAAAGAGATCTCTTTTTGTACACATATAGTGATTACGTAAAATCAAATACAGTATGTTACAGGTGTAACGACGAAAAGTGACCCCCGTAGACAAAAATTTGATCGCGGATCATTTTGCTACGTAGAAAAAAGACCCCCTGGTAAATATTCTACGTAGAAAAATGACCCCTTTTTCTGTAGAAATTATGGCCTTGGGTCGTTTTTCTCTGTGTGCATTGTAGAAAAATGACCCGTAGAATAATGACCCCCTGTCATTTTTTTGATGCAAAAACTTTCGTTTTGGAGGTCCCCGGCCTTCCCATAATTATGCCAGGGAAACAGGCTAGGGATATTCTTGTTAGACGAAAGTATACGGGTAATAATCAAGCAGCCTTATGCTTTGAGTGTTAATTTCTGAAAGCTTTTAATTTTAAATAACAAAATCAAAGCTATAATACAATACCTTAGTGAGTAAACTTACCTTAATAATACAAACAGTTTTATACCTATATTAAAGAACAAGAGGCCCATGGGCCACATCGCTCACCTGAGAAGCTTTGACCATTCTGTTCTTTACCAGATTTCCTCCTTGTAATACATTATGTATCCCCACCCTACTCCACTGATCATAATTAAGACATTTTGAAATCAACTACCCCAGGATCCTTCCATGTGCAAATAAGTTTCAGCTTTTCTGGCCCAGTGGTTCTTGAGAAGAAGATTTTCAAAGATTTTTCCTATATATTTTTATGTAAAACATTGATCCCCCCATTGTGGCTCCACCCTTCCCCTGGGGGTCATGATTTAAACAATTTAAAATCTACATTACCCAAGAATGCTTCCACATAAGTTTCAGCTTTTCTGGCCCAGTGGTTCTTGAGAAGAAGATTTTTCAAGATTTTTCCAATGTATTTCTATGTAAAACTTTGATTACCAATTGTGGCCCCACCCTTCCCCCGCGGGTCATGATTTAATTTAGAATCTACACTACCCTAGGATGCTTTCACATAAGTTTCAGCTTTTCTGGCCCAGTAGTTCTTGAGAAGAAGATTTTTCAAGATTTTTCCTATATATTTCTATGTAAAACTTTGATTCCCCATTGTGGTCCCGCCCTTCCCCCGGGGGTCATGATTTGAACAATTTAATATCTACACTACCCTAGGATGCTTTCACATAAGTTTCAGCTTTTCTGGCCCAGTAGTTCTTGAGAAGAAGATTTTTCAAGATTTTTCCTATATATTTCTATGTAAAACTTTGATTCCCCATTGTGGCCCCGCCCTTCCCCCGGGGGTCATGATTTGAACAATTTAATATCTACACTACCCTAGGTTGCTTTCACATAAGTTTCAGCTTTTCTGGCCATGTAGTTCTTGAGAAGAAGATTTTTCAAGATTTTTGCTATTTTTTTCTATGTAAAACTTTGATTCCCCATTGTGGCCCCGCCCTTCCCCCGGGGGTCATGATTTGAACAATTTAATATCTACACTACCCTAGGATGCTTTCACATAAGTTTCAGCTTTTCTGGCCCAGTAGTTCTTGAGAAGAAGATTTTTCAAGATTTTTCCTATATATTTCTATGTAAAACTTTGATTCCCTATTGTGGCCCCGCCCTTCCCCCGGGGGTCATGATTTGAACAATTTAATATCTACACTACCCTAGGATGCTTTCACATAAGTTTCAGCTTTTCTGGCCCAGTAGTTCTTGAGAAGAAGATTTTTCAAGATTGTTCCTATATATTTCTATGTAAAACTTTGATTCCCCATTGTGGCCCCGCCCTTCCCCCGGGGGTCATGATTTGAACAATTTAATATCTACACTACCCTAGGATGCTTTCACATAAGTTTCAGCTTTTCTGGCTCAGTAGTTCTTGAGAAGAAGATTTTCAAAGATTTTTCCTATATATTTCTATGTAAAACTTTGATTCCCCATTGTGGCCCCGCCCTTCCCCCGGGGGTCATGATTTGAACAATTTAATATCTACACTACCCTAGGATGCTTTCACATAAGTTTCAGCTTTTCTGGCCCAGTGGTTCTTGAGAAGATTTTTTGATGACCCCACCCTTTTTTTGTCTTTTCTTGATTATCTCCCCTTGCAAGGGGATATGTCCCTTCATTTTAACAATTTAAATTTCCCTTCACCCAAGGATGCTTTGTACCAAGTTTGGTCAAAATTGGTCCAGTGGTTCTTGAGAAGAAGATTTTCAAAGATTTTTCCTATATATTTCTATGTAAAACTTTGATTCCCCATTGTGGCCCCGCCCTTCCCCCGGGGTCATGATTTGAACAATTTAATATCTACACTACCCTAGGATGCTTTCACATAAGTTTCAGCTTTTCTGGCCATGTAGTTCTTGAGAAGAAGAATTTTCAAGATTTTTCCTATATATTTCTATGTAAAACTTTGATTCCCCATTATGGCCCCACCCTTCCCCCGGGGGTCATGATTTGAACAATTTAATATCTTCACTACCCTAGGATGCTTTCACATAAGTTTCAGCTTTTCTGGCCATGTAGTTCTTGAGAAGAAGATTTTTCAAGATTTTTCCTATATATTTCTATGTAAAACTTTGATTCCCCATTGTGGCCCCACCCTTCCCCCGGGGGTCATGATTTGAACAAATTAATATCTACACTACCCTAGGATGCTTTCACATAAGTTTCAGCTTTTCTGGCCCAGTAGTTCTTGAGAAGAAGATTTTTCAAAGATTTGTTCCTATATATTTCTATGTAAAACTTTGATTCCCTATTGTGGCCCCACCCTTCCCCCGGGGGTCATGATTTGAACAATTTAATATCTACACTACCCTAGGATGCTTTCACATAAGTTTCAGCTTTTCTGGCCCAGTAGTTCTTGAGAAGAAGATTTTTCAAAGATTTTTCCAATCTATTTCTATGTACAAACTTTGATTACCAATTGTGGCCCCACCCTTCCCCCGGGGGTCATGATTTGAACAATTTAGAATCTACACTACCCTAGGATGCTTCCACATAAGTTTCAGCTTTTCTGGCCCAGTAGTTCTTGAGAAGAATATTTTCAAAGATTTTTCCTATATATTTCTATGTAAAACTTTGATTCCCCATTGTGGTCCCGCCCTTCCCCCGGGGGTCATGATTTGAACAATTTAATATCTACACTACCCTAGGATGCTTTCACATAAGTTTCAGCTTTTCTGGCCATGTAGTTCTTGAGAAGAAGATTTTTCAAGATTTTTCCTATATATTTCTATGTAAAACTTTGATTCCCCATTGTGGCCCCGCCCTTCCCCCGGGGGTCATGATTTGAACAATTTAATATCTACACTACCCTAGGATGCTTTCACATAAGTTTCAGCTTTTCTGGCCCAGTAGTTCTTGAGAAGATTTTCAAAGATTTTTCCTATATATTTCTATGTAAAACTTTGATTCCCCATTGTGGCCCCGCCCTTCCCCCGGGGGTCATGATTTGAACAATTTAATATCTACACTACCCTAGGATGCTTTCACATAAGTTTCAGCTTTTCTGGCCATGTAGTTCTTGAGAAGATTTTCAAAGATTTTTCCTATATATTTCTATGTAAAACTTTGATTCCCCATTGTGGCCCCGCCCTTCCCCCGGGGGTCATGATTTGAACAATTTAATATCTACATTACCCTAGGATGCTTTCACATAAGTTTCAGCTTTTCTGGCCCAGTAGTTCTTGAGAAGAAGATTTTTCAAGATTTTTCCTATATATTTCTATGTAAAACTTTGATTCCCTATTGTGGCCCCACCCTTCCCCCGGGGGTAATGATTTGAACAATTTAATATCTACACTACCCTAGGATGCTTTCACATAAGTTTCAGCTTTTCTGGCCCAGTAGTTCTTGAGAAGAAGATTTTTCAAGATTGTTCCTATATATTTCTATGTAAAACTTTGATTCCCCATTGTGGCCCCGCCCTTCCCCGAGGGTCATGATTTGAACAATTTAATATCTACACTACCCTAGGATGCTTTCACATAAGTTTCAGCTTTTCTGGCCATGTAGTTCTTGAGAAGAAGATTTTCAAAGATTTTTCCTATATATTTCTATGTAAAACTTTGATTCCCCATTGTGGCCCCGCCCTTCCCCCGGGGGTCATGATTTGAACAATTTAATATCTACACTACCCTAGAATGCTTTCACATAAGTTTCAGCTTTTCTGGCCCAGTGGTTCTTGAGAAGATTTTTTGATGACCCCACCCTTTTTTTGTCTTTTCTTGATTATCTCCCCTTGCAAGGGGATATGTCCCTTCATTTTAACAATTTAAATTCCCATTCACATAAGGATGCTTTGTACCAAGTTTGGTCAAAATTGGTCCAGTGGTTCTTGAGAAGAAGTCGAAAATGTGAAAAGTTTACAGACGGACAGACAGACGGCTGGACAGACAGACAGACAGACGGACGGACGGACGGACGACGGACAAAATGTGATCAGAAAAGCTCACTTGAGCCTTCGGCTCAGATGAGCTAAAAACAATATCTACATGTATTAAAATGTTCTAAGGCTATTAGGGCAAAGATATGCGCACTCATAGAATCGTTTATTAAATTTGATACAGTAAGTTTCCACAGTTCGCTATTGTCAGAAAAAAAAACGTTTCCATATATTAATGATAATTATAAATCTTTGAGTTTACCTTGAATAAATAATTTGCAAAACTCAAAATAAAGTTTTATTCATATGGTTTTATATATTTTTTTACCTGTCTGTCCGACTGTCTGTTTGTCTATAGTTGTCCGCATAAACTTGAACCTTGCTCATAACTTTAGACTGGTTGAACCTTGCTCATAATTTTAGACTGGGTGGGACGCTCTCGATGTGTGTGATTTTCCCGTATATACAGGAACAAGAGGCCCATGGGCCACACCGCTCACCTGAGCACTAATGGT
>NW_026924924.1:10000-24685 GCF_032062105.1 Saccostrea cuccullata
GAAAATAGTCGTATCCTGAATTTCAAATTTTTACACCTTTTTTACGATATTTTTTTACCTGAAAATATTTTGTTAAAACATTTTGAACAAAAGAAGTGTAGATATCCAAGACCTTTCAAATGATATCTCGAAAAAAGGGCTAGCCCCTAAATTTAGGGGCCTGAAGGGGCCAAAAGTTTTTTCTTTATATCTCAAAACGTATCGAGAATTTGTAATACATCAAAGAAGCAAAGTTGTCCAAAATGTTAAGCTTAATCTTTTGGCGTCTTCAAAATACGTCCGGCTTCGTCACTTCCGGCAAAACCGGAAGTGGTCGGAAAACGCGTATTTTTGCCGAGCTTGGGAAGTTTTTGGGTAACATGTGTCTCTGGGAGCATAAAAATTAATTTTCCGTCCGTCGTCGTCACTTCCGGTCAAACCGGAAGTAGCAAAAAATTGGCTTATTATTGCATTAATTAACATAGTTTTAGATAATTCAACCAATTTTTTGGCGTTATTTCTCATTTTTGTTAAAAATGAAAGCTACTTCCGGTCGAACAGGATGGAAGACCTACTCGTTGCTTTGCAACGAGCTTTGCTCTAGTTATTTTTATTATTGTTTTTTTTTCTTACCGATTTTGTGCACGCGATTTTTCGGAAACGGCTCGATTGATTTTCATGAAACTTTCAGGACTAATGGAACATCAATCAAACCTGATATATAATTTTTTATTTTGATGACGTCACTTCCGGTTTCGAGATTTCAGCGACTTTTAGTGATTTTCAGAGGGTCACATTGTCCAGCATTTTTCTCAAAAGTGCTTTTAGATAGAAACGTAAGATTTTCAGCGATGATAAAGCAACATGTGGTGATGTGACAAACACCTTTCTTAATCTCCGGAAGTGCAGCACGTCGGAGCTCGCTATGGCTCGAAATAGTCCTATCGGGAATTTTATGAATTTTTCAAACATTTTTGGCAATATCTTTTTGCACGTTAATATTTTGCAAAGACATATAGAACAAAAGTTGTGAAGAATGTCACGCTTTTTCGAGAGATATCAACGATAAGGGGCTGGCCCCTATAATAGAGGGCTAAAAGGGGCTGAGTTTTTCGTTCAAATCTCAAAAAGTATTGAGAATTTGTAATACATCAAAGAAGCAAAGTTGTTCAAAATATTAAGCTTTATCTAATGGCGTCGTCAAAATATGTCCGGTGACGTCACTTCCGGCCAAACCAGAAGTAGTCAAAAATGCATATTTTTGCTGTTTTTGAAAGGTTGTTGGATATTATATGTCATTGATAGCTTAAATCTTATTTTTCCGTCCGTCGACGTCACTTCCGGTCAAACCGGAAGTAGCCAAAAATAGCTTATTTTGAAGGTTTAAATGCAAAATTGAAATCATAAAGTCACTGGAAACAACTAAGCTCATTGCTTTCCTTTGTTCACGTCACTTCCGGCACATCCGGGCAAAACTGGACGGAAGACCTACTCGTTGCTTTGCAACGAGCTGGGCTCTAGTTATTATTCTTTTTTTTCTTCTTTGTTCTCCGGTACTTTTTTGTCCGCGAGTGTTCTCAGAAACTGTTCACCCAACTGAGCTAAAACCTTTTTAGGGTTAATAGGTGTGTAGTGTAGGTGTGCGGAACGAAGGTCATTTTGCGCGCATACGCCTGCACGTGCGGGCGCGTGAAATGAGTGAAATGACTGATATACTTAATATGGCCATAACTTTTACATTTTTTGATGAAATGCTTTGAAACTCATTACATAAGGATATATTAATAGTGTTAATAATATGACACTGTCAAATTAGCACGAACTCACGCGCATGCACGTGCGCCTTGCTCTGATTGGCTGAAACAAAAACCTCAATATCTCTTTTGTTTTTTGACGAAATGCTTTGAAATTTAAGATATAGTCATGCATTAGGATATCCTACAAAATGATATTAAAAAAATCATGAAATAACGCGCATGCACGTGTGCTGCAATCTGATTGTCTGAAACTTTAAATGGCTATAACTCCCTTGTTTTTCAACCAAACAGGGTGGGATCTAGAACATAGATAGATGTAAGGGACTCCTACAAGAAGGTATGAGAATTTGCACGCACGTGCGTGCATTTGAAACGAGTATATTTAAAAATACACTTGATTGAGTGATTTTTATTACTTTTGGACTGAATGCTTTAATATATAGTACATGTATGTTAAAACATGTAAATAGTGTAGACAAGATGATATGGTCATAACGCACATGCATTCACATGCGCTTGGGTGCAATGCTAAAAATTGAATATAATTGGTATCCTTCTGGGAAAACGTTGTTAAAGTCAAAAGTGCACAGAGTTTGTCTTATTTAATGAAGCTTACAGGGAATATGGCACCGAAAGGGAGTTGGGGAGTAACTGAAGATTACTTATCGTCGGTTGATTACAATTAGCACTACTTCCGGCACTTCCGTCTCCAACGGAAGACCTTATTGTTTTCGTTCGGTTTCTTTTTCCCTATTATTATTATTTTTCTTACCGATTTTGTGCACGCGATTTCTCAGGAACGGCTGGACCGATTTTCACCAAATTTTCAGATCTGATAGATATTAATCTGAACCTTGTCGGAAATTTTTCGTAAGTACGTCGTCACTTCCGGTCGTGATATATGGACGATTTACTGATTTTTAGAGGGTCAGCTTGTCCTGAGATCTCCTCCTAAACGACTTAAGATATCGACTTGAGATTTTCAGTGAAGGTAGAGGAAGGATAGTAGATGTGACATTTTGCATATAGAGCTTTCCAGGTAAAAAGGCATCGACGCTCGCCTGGGCTCGAAAAATAGGCTCATATGCATCTCGCAAAAATTGACACGTTTTCTTTTATATCTTTTTACCTGTTAATATTTTGTTAAGACATATATAATAAAAAATGTGCAATATAGTAAGACCTTTCATTTGATATCAAGTAAACGGGGTTAGTCCTTCAAATTAGGGGCATAGAGGGGCCAAAAGTCTCTCGTCTTTAACTTTTTTGTTTTTCAATATTTTCAAATGATATTAGTATAGTTGATTAGAAACATTTCTTATTAGGCTGAATATATAATTCGTTTGTAAATTTATAAATTCAAACTCGAGATAATAACATTCAAAAATCTGAAGCGGGAACTAAATGGCGGCGGCCTCTGTCAATTCCGACATTTCGCAATAGCGTTTAACAGAGGCAGCCGAGCGTTTGCTTGAACGAAAGTAACATAAGGAGCAATGAAATGTGTAGGGATACGTGGATTGTAACGTCGTAGGTTCGTTGCAATTCTGCGTCAAACTACATTCATAATCCAAGGTCTCCTTACAAGTTTTCTTTAATTGGTTTTGGTTGTTTCTCAAAGTAGAAAAAAGAAAAAAAATGTGCAAATTAAGTACACATTGATGATATTATCTAAATCAAAAGGATTTAATCAAAATAGAAAAGGCATGATTCCATTATGTTTTATCAAAGATTATAGTCAAAGTCATATCTCATCTTATCATAAATTCGGACGGAAGACCTACTGGTTGCTAGCAACGATGGCATCTAGTTATTATTATTATTATTTTTCTTCTTCTTCTTCCTGGGTACTTTTTTGTCCGCGAGTGATCTTGTAAACTGTTCACCCGAAGTAGGTAAAACCTTTTTAGGGTTAGTAGACATGTTATGTATATTTGCGGAATCAAGGTCATTTTGCGCGCACGTGCTGGCAAGAGCGCGCACGTGCAACACGTGAAATGACCAATATAATGGATATTGCCGTAACTTTTCTATTTTTTGATAAAATTTTTTGAAACTCATAATGTAAGGATACATTTGTAGTATAGACAAGGTGGCATGATCAAAATAGCAAGATCTCACGCGCATGCACGTGCGCTTCGCTCTGATTGGCTGAAACTAAAGTCTCAATATCTTTCTTGTTTCTTGTCATAATCCTTTGAAATTTTGAACATAGTCCTACATTATAAAGTTCTACAGCGTGATATATAAAAACTTTCATGAAAGCATGCGCATGCGCGCGTGCTGCAATCGGATTGGCTGAAACTTTAAATGGCTATATCTCCTTTGTTTTTTGACGAAATGCTTTGAAATTTAAAACATAGTCATGCATTAGGATATCCTACAATATGATATAGAAATATAATCATGAAATCACGCGCATGCACGTGTGCTTCCAGCTGATTGGCTGAAACTGGAAATGGCTATAACCCCTTGTTTTTCAACCAAACAAGATGGGATTTAGAATATAGATAGATATAAGGGACTCCTACAAGAAGGTATGGTCATCATGCACGTGCACGCACGTGAGTGCATTTGGAACGAGTGAAATTAAAATTTGTGACTTTTGATACTTTTGGACTGAATACTTAAATATATAGTATATTAAAATATATAGATAGTGTAGACAAGATGATATGGTCATAACGCACATGCATTCACATGCGCACGGGTGCAATGCTAAAATTTGAATATAATTGGTATCCTTCTGGAAAAACGTTGTTGAAGTCAAAAATGCACAGAGTTTGTCTTATTTAATGAAGCTTACAGGGAATATGGCACCAAAAGGGAGTTGGGGAGCGTTTGGGGAACATCTGTAACGGTTCCCGTTACAATTAGCACTAGTTAAGGTCTTCCGTCTTCAGCGGAAGACCTTCTTGTTATTCTTCGGTTTCTTTTTCACTTTTTTTCTTACCTATTATTATTCTTTTTTTCTTACCGATTTTGTGCACGCGATTTCTCGAAAACAGCTCGATGGATTTCCATGAAACTTTCAGGACTCATGTAACATTACTTGAACTTGATTCATTTTTTTCCGTTTTGATGACGTCACTTCCGGTCCGGAAATATTGTCGATTTTATGATTTTTGAAGGGCCAGGTTGTCCACGAATGTTCTAAAAACTGGCTTAAGATAGAAACGTGAAAATTTCAGGTATGATAGTCCTAAGTCTATAGATGTGCAAAATGAATTTCATTTTTATCGGAAGTGCCGCGCGTCGGCGCTCGCTATGGCCCGAAAATTGTCCTATCGTGAATTTATAATTTTTTACAACCTTTTCTATGATATCTTTTTACTTTGAAATATTTTGTTATAACATATAGAACAAAAGAAGTGTGAATTCCATAAGCTTTCAAATGATATCTCCAAAAAAGGGCTTGCCCCTAAAATTAAATGGAGGGGCCATAAGTTTTTCCTTTATATTTTAAAAAAGTATTGAGAATTTGTAATACATCAAAGAAGCAAAGTTGTTCAAAATGTGAAGCTTAATTGGCGGGCGTCGTCAAAATACGTCCGATGACGTCACTTCCGGCCAAACCGGAAGTAGTCGGAAAACGCGTATTTTGGTCATTCTTGACAAGTTTTTGGGTATCTTATGTCACTAGGAACATAAAAATAAATTTTCCGTCCGTCGTCGTCACTTCCTGTCAAACCGGAAGTAGCAAAAAATGGCTTATTTTTGCATTAACTAACATATATTTTGAGTATTCAACCAATTTTGGGGCGTTATTTCTCATATTCGTTAAAAATGAAAACTAATATCGGTCAAACAGGACGGAAGACCTACTCGTTGCTTTGCGACGAGCTTTGCTCTAGTTATTATTATTTTTCTTCTTCTTCTTCTTCTTCTTCCTGGAACTTTTTTGTCCGGGAATGATCTTGTAAACTGTTTGTCCGATGTAGGTAAAACCTTTTTAGGGTTAGTAGACATGTTATGTAGATTTGCGGAATCAAGGTCATTTTGCGCGCACGTGCTTGCAAGAGCGTGCACATGCAACACGTGGAATGACCAATATAATAGATATAGCCACAACTGTTCTATTTTTAGATGAAATGCTTTGAAACTCATAATGTGAGGATATATTAGTAGTATAGACATGACGACATGGTGAAAATAGCAAGATCTCACGCGCATGCACGTGCACTTCGCTCTGATTGGCTGCAGCTAAAGTCTCAATATCTTTCTTGTTTTTTGACGAAATCCTTTGAAATTTTGAAGATAGCCATGCATTAGGATATTCTACAACATGAAATAAAGCAATTATCATGAAAACACGTGCATGCACGTGCACTGCAATCTGATTGGCTTAAACTTTAAATAGCTATAACTCCCTTGGTTTTCAACCAAACAGGATGGGATTTGGAACATATATAGATATAATGGACTTTTACAAGAAGGTATGGTCACCATGCACATGCATACACGTGCGTGTACATGGGCTGCAATCTGATTGGCTGAAACTTTAAACAGCTATAACTCCCTTAATTTTCACCCAAACGGGGTTGAATTTAGAACATAGATGGATGTAATGGACTTCTACAAGAAGGTATGGTCACCATGCTCATGTATGCACGTGCGTGCACGTGAAATGAGTAAAATCAAACATACACTTGAATGAGCGTATTTTTTTTAAAATAATTTTGGATTAAATACTTTAATATTCAGTGTATTAAAAATATAGATTGTGTAGACAAGATGATATGGGCATGACGCACATGCATTCACATGTGCACGCGTGCAATGCTAAAGTTTAAATGATTTTTGTACACTTCTTTGTAAATGTTAAAATCTCAGATGAATAGAGTTTGTCTTATTTAATGACGCTTACAGGGAATATGGCACCAAAAGGGAGTTGGGGAGCGTTTGGGGAACATCTGTAACGGCCCCCGTTACAATTAGCACTAGTTGGTTTTGTTTTTCGTTTTGGTCGATTTGGTCAATGTAGCAGGCCTAGCAGGCTTCCCTCTCTTACCATGCTCTTTTGTTTATGAAAACTATACGCATGCGTGAATAGCATGGAATGTGGAACCTCGAACACGTTGCGATGTATATATTTATGGGCCATTAATAATTATTAATTTTAATGAAATAATCATAATTATTTACTTATGAAATTTTGTAATTTTCTGAAAGTGTATACATTTATGAGTATGAAAAAAATTCCAAATCCTACAGGAAAATTTTAACAAGTCTGTTTTTGAAGAGGTGCGTGATATTGCCACTTTAAAAAGTATTATGCTCCTCAATGAAGAAGGATATGGAAATCACGAATTTTTAACAGTATTCAATATCAAACTTCATTAAACAATACAAAACAGGAGCAGAGCAAACACGGATATCCGAAACATCAGGTGCTATGGAGGAGTGACTTTCCCCTGCTGACTAGTCACACCCACCGTGTACTCCTTGTCATGATCGGGAAATTACAGGTAAATCCGTCGTCAATTCAGTGTATAAATAATGGACTAACAATTAGTATGGAAAACGTCAATCATTTAAACTCAATGATAAATTGTATTTGCCTATGAGGTCATTGTATCAAACATAAAACTTGCGAAATGGTTACTTTAAATGCGACTGCTGATATTCATGTTTCATCAACTTGTTTGTCAATAGTTTACCTCGTATTAGAAATTGTACATACGTAGAGCATGCTCTTGTGTATCGAATCAGCTGAGAGATATAAACTCCGTATGCAAATGAAGGTATATTGCTGCAAAAATAAGGGAAGTTGACGATTGAAAAGTTTAAATCATCACTTTTATCATAGAGCTTGGTTGTTAGATTACCATTAACCATTAATGTCCTTTTCAAGTAAAATGTCCAAATAGGAAACAAATGTGTCAGATTCTGTGGTTTCTTATCTCAAGCTCTCCAGGATATAACGTATCGACGTAGGAATGGAAATTACCACTGTTAATTGAGTTGTTAAGAGGCAGTCCACCGAAAAACCAGGCAGTATTGTATTAATAGGCGGCACATCGAATGTGAGCAATATTTGATATTTTATTAAAAACAATATCAATGTAGTCCAAAAGGAACAATGTAATTGAAGATTTGTTTGAAAATTGCTTATTTAGTAAAATATCCCTGTGTTTTTGAATTCCCCTGTATAAACCATTGAATGTAGGTCAGAAACAAAGAACTTTAATTTGTAATACATTTTAATAGGACTATAATTCACACTGAACTAAATCTAGAAATATTTCATCTTTTTGTTTAAAAAATAAAATGGGTGGGAAAAACACTTTTTATAGTAGTTTTTTGGCAAAATATATAGACTGACGTTTTTGTGAAATTTTGTGATGCAAGAGTTATCTCCCGTGGCATCAGTAAATCTGCTAAACACCTTTTTATCGGAATCCTAGTGAAATATTTAGAATTGATACACTAAAGAAAATTATTAAACAAAAAAAATCACTTATTTATTTTCAAAATATAATTCATTTTCGCCTCCAAACGTAACATTTAAATAAAAATTGGTTATATTATTCAGGTTGAAATCACGTTTCCATTGATGTATCAGTGACGTCATACACCTGACAAATATTACGTCACAATGAAATAGTTGCAAGTTTCCTAGAAAAGTTTGTAAATTCTTTGCATAAAGTGTAAAGAAAAAGATTTAAATAGTTTCTCTTTTTTCTGTATAATTACTCTGCAAAATGCTTTTTTTTTATACACGGGCGGCGTCCCATGTAGATGTATTAAGGGGGCCGACTATAGTCTGCCATTGCGCAATATTTCAGGCCATCATAGTAAAATGAAGCGTATTTACTGTTATAATGCAACTTTTTTAGCTTAATTATTAAAATTTAACAAAATTAAGAAATTAGAGTTATAAAAATGTAATTACAATTTGATATTACTGATTTTTTAACCGATTTTGCAACTGATGGGTAGGTTGACGTCGTTACAGTGTGTTTTTGACGTTATGATAATCTGAAGTTCTTAAAAAAAGGGGTAATAAAACTGCTATTAAAGAAAAAGTAATAAACATAGGCTCTTGAAATTTAAAATATAGAAACTTGAGAATATTTCCCTTATTTTTCGTATGTTTTCATATGAATCCTTTGTGCCTGTCATATTTTGTAGTATTCTATAAAGACAGTAAAATTCGTTAATTTTTTTGCATTTTGAGATGCCCCCTCAGGTAACAAGACGGTAGAATTTTGTGTTTCTTACATATATTGTATAATATAGTATTACTCATCAAATATTATAGTTTGAACAAAACGTCTATTGTAGTATTTGTATAATTTGCTTTAAAGTGCTAAAATGGGCATTTTCCTATATAATCCTATAGTAAATGTACCTGTATTTTGAGACGGTCCCTCAAAAATACCTGGACGGTAATTTTCCCAAACTTTGCATATACACTGAAATTAATGCAAGTTACATATGGTATAAAAATGAAGAGTTTCGCTACTGTAGTTTTCACACAATAAAACTATAGTCGGCCCCCTTAAAACAAGTCCATTTTGAAAAGTACTTTTACACGTCTGAGAACTTTTTTTACTGATTTACTATGATATGCGTAAAAATAATTAATGAAGTGTTAAATAAATAAATGAACATTTCTTATAAAGTTTGGAATCAATGATGAATGTTTAGATTTACGCAACATTTAATTCAACGAAGTTGAGATGTTTACTTCATATTTGTAAAAACTTAAATATATTCACCTATGCAGTCAAATCAAAAGAAACAATCCGCGGTACGATTAAAAATAAAAAAACAAAAATCTGGAAAAATGTTATAAAAATATATTTACTGAGTTAGATTACTGCTGAACTCCCCACTATGATTTGGCACTATAAAACGGAAGATGGTTTAGTGAAATATGAAGTTTAAACATTTGACTATATAGGCCAATTCTTAAAGTTTTCACCTACAATGTAGTCATGCCCCCCCCCCCCCCCTGCTTTTTGCTTGCGATTTATCAGCTCTTAAATAATGATACTACACTTATTTTCTTATTTATATAAAATCAAAATTTGTAAGCGAGGAAAATATAGGGGAAAAGGCTTTACAAATGACTGATAAAAAAAAACTTGGATAAAGTCGAGACTGTACATATAAAATATTTTCTGTATTTAGCCAAGTTTAATTAATTTCGTCACTGATAGAATCTAACTCTTTAATTCTTGAGAAAACAGAAAAAGAAATTTTACTTGGAAATAAGATAAAATAGTGAAATTATACGTAGAAAGCTGTCTGCTCTCAGTTGTTGCATGATGCATGTACAAATACATTTTTTGAAATACCGAGTATCAAGAAATCTAACATTACATGTAATCTTCATGTACGTAAAAGACATTGGTAATTTAAATAATATAGGTACATCGAATCATTCTATGGTTACTGTCAATTAAAAACAGAAAACTGATTGAAAAGAAATAAAAGAGAAGCATATTTTTCTGATAAATTAGAATGAAGAACCAAATGGAGGAAATATTTCTAATTTTACGGTAAAACCGACCCCGATTGAAATAAAACCGATCCCGTTCGAAAATAATGCAAAATTAATAAATTTATCAAACTAAAGGCACCTGCCACCTATATAATATGTAAAACAATAAATAAATTAATTTTTAAACAACATTGCAACAAAAGAGCCAAATTTAACGAAACAATTGTAGTATTTTCTTCTTTATATAATTACGATCGGGATCGGTTTGATTAGGGAAAAATCATAAATAATAGGTAAACTTGACTTCTTTTATTTCTCTCAATATACCTGTTCCCACCAGTTTTATTAAATAACTCAAAAGTTTGTACTTTGTATTCATAATAACATGAGGAAAAAATTCTGTCATAGTAATGTATTGGATTTTATAACGTATCAAAAATTGGATACAGAATTCAAAAAGTAACTTGTAAAACTCAATTTTTGGACCACATATTTTTTTTTTAAAGAAATATAATTTGGAGTCTTATTCATTATAAAATAAACGATAAGAGTCTATGCTATAAATAATATTAAGTGACACATCCAGCTTTTGAGTATCTGTTACATATAACACAAAATAAAAATGTAGTAATTTCTTTACCCTCAAATTGACCTTTTTGCACTTAAAATTAAGCATTTACCAAAATAGGACTAGAGGACCACTAAAAAAAATTTTGATGTTGCCATGTGTAAATATTTACTATTCTAAGTCTACATGCAAAAAATAATTAAAATCCATGACATGCGATGTGCCACCTGTTGCCTGTTTTTTCGGTGGACTGCCTCTTAATTGAATTGATTTGAAGGCCACAGCAAGTCTTTTCTTCTTTTCACACATAAAATTTTGCAAAAATTCTGCTTCATATGAATATAAAAGTAGGTCTGCTAATAACGGAGCGCAATTGGTACCCATGGGAAATTCCAATAGATTGTTGGAAGACCTGGTCTTCAAAAACCACATAGATCTTGTCAATCAGAAACTCAAGCATCTTTTTGATTTCAACTTCAGAGTACTTGTGTGTGCAATCAGAATATGTTTTAACAACATAATTTTGTAAATGACTAATAACCAGGTTAGTAAATTTACGAGTTCCATTTTTATTGAAAAAGCACCAGTCAATGAAATAAAAAAGCCTGGACTTTAATCTATCGTGGGGAATGGTTGTGTACAGACTTGTAAAGTCGTAGGTTTTTAAGTTGTTGATTTTGGAAAATTCTTGTGATATAAAATCATCCAAAAGTTCTTTGGAATTTTTGAGTATCCATATCTGATTCACACCACTTTTTGAATGAAGGATATGGAGATAACGAACAGTATTCAAACTAAAGGTCCATAAAACAATACAAAATAGGAGCAGAGCAAACACGAACCTCCAAAAGATCAGAGGTGGATTCTGGTGAATATATTATTGCACAGTATCTTGAAGGTTTTCATTGCGATTCTGCAAGCCAAAATAAATCCATACCAGATACATTGATTGTGATGCTACTTTTAAGATATGCAATCAATTGCAAATATATATATGTTTGAAAGGATAAAAGTACAGTGAAAACTATCTAATCCGACTCCTGAATAATTTGACACACTGTGAATTCCGACGTGCATTTTAGTATTTTCATTGTTTGTAACACTGTGCAATCTGACACCCTTTCTATTCCATGTCATGTTCAGAACAAAAAGTAACGTAACGTTGGCGCATAGACATAATGCATAGTTGAAACTCGATCATCTATCAAGAATTTTAATTAAATGGATGATTAAATGCAAAAATCAATTCATTAAATGAGAGCGTTTGAAGTAAAGGTAAATTAATTTATCTAGAATTTATGTTAAAAGAATTAGTTCTGTGATCCTAGGATTATAAACCTTTGCACGAACAAAAAGGCACAGATTTAACCTTGGTTTTAGCTACGATTATCTCTCTATGTAATTTAATATAATATTATATAATAAACTTCAAAATAAAGAAATGAAACTAGTTTTGGAAACAATGACAATAAGCGCAAAAGCTATTTATTGTAATGACATAATTTCTTAATTAACTTCCGTAATATCATATTTGCCACGATGCACTATTTAGATGACAGATAAAGCCTTTTGTTCATGCATTATATAAATATGCAGAGGAATAACATAACATCGTTCTGATGATCTAGACTCCTTAGTCATGGAACAACATATTTCTTATTTTGAATATTTTGTTAAATTCGCCATTTTTTCTGGACTTGTTGGGTTGTCTTCATGCTGGATAACATGCAGATCGCCATCTAATGATACCGTTGACTGGTAAGTTGTTTTTAAAATATTACCTTGTGAGGGCTGTTTGAAAACAATTGAAACATTGTATTTACTCTTCTTTTAAACAAACGCCTCTTGATGAAAATTGTCATAATATGTTTGACAATCATAAAAGGAAGTATTAGAGGGAATTATGTTCTACAAGAGTTGACCTAAAATTCCGTAGACAAGCGTTGTTTTGTAGGAACCTGATGTAATAAATTAATGAAACTTTGTACATAGATTTAACTAACACTAACTAATAAATTTATGGACAAATATGGAGTAACTACAAAAATTAACCCCATTTATATGATACAGTGCCTTGTTTAGTGTAGGAAGGTGGGAAAATTCCTAAAGTGTGAATTTAAAAATCGGTATATCATATTTAAAATCCTACGGAAAAGTAATAACTATATATTTTTTTATGGAAATGAAAATTCCCAACATTGTAATATTAACTATATTTGCTCATATTTTTGTGTGTGTTTTAACACATATGAATTTTTTTAATGTTCAATAAAATACCATATACCGGGTTGAAATCGGGTTTTTTAAAATGACTACTGCGATGGCACAGGCGGCGCACTGGACAACGATCAAGTGTCTTGATCCTGAATTCAATCCTACTGCAGATATGTACAAGTCATAAATGTTTGGTAGAAAAGAAAATATTTTCTGGTCCTTAGTATTTAAAGTAAATGAAATGGTTTCATTGTGTTTGTGGATAATAGAAAGTAAAAAAAAAAAGACAGGTCTAAGAATTGGCACTCTGCGACTCCTTTAGAAAATTTTAAGACGGACGGAATTGTTATTTCATAACTGTACATATATATGCATATACTTTGTTTACATGTTTTGATGTTTAATCATATCATATTATTAAGATATTTCACATTTTTATATATAATAAATCATTTTGATTAATAAAAGAATTTGATTCTTGTAATTTGAATATTTTAAAAATATGAAGCGTTGACATTTGTCTTTTTTGACGTTGCAGAGTTTTTGGAGTGTTAGAGAACAATATCACTTTAAATCTTATTATTCAAAGTAATTTCAAATAAACATAATTAAATTTCGTAATATGTCTGCTAAGAAAGCACTTTGTTCAACTCATAAAGAATTGGTGGACTTAACGCCCTTTTTTTGGATCTTTTTGCCGACCATCTACCAAGCTGTTAATGAAGTGAATCCAAAATATATTACAAGCAATGGAAAGAGCTACGTATACTTGGTTATATAAGGTTGAACATTTGTAAAAAATTAGTGCCCTGTTGCCATGTAACAAAATTAAAGCAACGATACACAAGTGTCGTCTTCCGGAATTTGACATGTACCCGTAGTGGTTTTTAGGTCACATAATCAATATTCATAGGAGGCGGGGCTATCGATTGGCGTTGTTGTTGACATCGATCTCTCTATCCCTCTCTCTCTCTCTCCAAAAATTTGAATACGTGTTTAGCATATCACAGCGATGTCAATATGAAATTATTCAAAAGTTTATGACACGCAAAATTAAAACAAAACTTAATTTGCTAAATTCTGGAAACAGCAACCAAACGCGCTCAAAGACGTGATTTAGAACGAAGTCAGGTAGAAAAATACAATGTAACTGTTTTCACGAGTACACTCCCAGGTGGACATCACATGATGAATTGTAATATTTAACAGGTCAATCGAAGTAATCACAATGGAAGCGAGAAGTTTGTTTTGAACATGTTTTTTGTTAAATTAAGTATGAGCACACATTTTTCGGCTCTTATCCTTTTAATATAACATTATTTTGTTCAATATACAACTACAGTTTTCTTAAGAACAGCCGACAAACATGTGCTGACTATGTATTCAGACGATGAAAAACGCGTGACCCTGATTATCTATTGATATTCAAGAAATCTTCAGGCACCATATGCCTTCGATATTTATTAAGTTTACCAAGAAAAGAGCGCTTTAAATTCTCATCTGTACAATGTGTAGTGGTTTAGATTTTTATTTCATAGCCATCGTTTCGTAATTCTTAATTTACAAGTATTTGCTAGTATTTCAGTCTGATAATTCTATTTACATTTAGTTTTCAGTTGTTACTTACGTAAAAGTCCTTTATTATTTGTCTTTTGTAAGTTAGGACATGAGTTGACATTCCACATGTTTTACTTTTTAAACAGGAAGTGTCATCC
>NW_026924925.1:0-24588 GCF_032062105.1 Saccostrea cuccullata
GTCATTTATTTTAATAAATGACATATTTCACTTCTATATAATGTTATTTGTTTTTGCCTGCTTTTAACAAAAAAAAAAAAAAAAAAAAAAAAAAAAGAAATAAAAAAAAAAAAGCTCAGTCTTTTGGCAGGAGAAGAAAGGAACATAAATGTAAATATTTAAAAACAGATCACACTTTTCAGTTTCTAATTGTTTCATGTATGAAACAATTAATTGGTTTGCGGCCAATTTTTGACGCATGCGTCAATATGTTTCTTGTCCGATGATTGTTTTCAGGTGACAGCTACTCTAGTGACATACTTTCATGCTCTGGGCATCAAACAAAATCTCAATGAATGTCACAGCTGTATAACGTGTAATAAACCTTAAAGGAATTTAAGTTTTATTTGAAATTTATTTACTTTAAATTATCTGCAAAAATGCTATTCGTAGCTCAGAATGTGCTACAGCATGAACAAATATACTACATAATTATTCGACTTTGATGTTTAATTAACGCTGATAACATACCATTGGAACAGGAGGTTCCTTGTGTCTAAAAACTATGTTCGAATTGTACGCTCAGTCAGAACTGAAAAAAAGTGAATACAGAAAAATGTCAATGTTTTTATCTTGCTACATTGTATCAAAATATAGTTTTACAATTAAAAAGATGGCTTGAATAACAGTTCATCATGTTATGACAAATTAGACAAATTTAAATCAGAAATGTCTTAAGAAGACCCGAAGTATCAAGATGTTTTAATGATATCCCAAATATAGGTGAATGATTGTCGGTTTGAATCCCTACATGTATACGGTACATTGAAATGTAATTACTACCAAGCCCTTCAGATTTCCATCCTGGGGCAGTATTACCTGACAGTTAAATGCTTTACAAACAAAAACTTCCTTTTATCTATTTACTTATTTAATTTAAATTTTAATAACAGCTTTAAACACATCATTAGCTTGTACAGGTCTGGATGAGATTATTATTGTTTCTGATTATTTCTTAAAATAAAAATTCACCATGTTAGCTGGTTCCACAATGAAGTTTTTTTTAGCCAGCGTAACATGCTTACTGGTAAAAAAAAAATAACTTTATAACTACCCTTAATTAGTAATTTTACAGAAGTTCATTAGTAGCCACAGACTGAAGTGTAGGAAGTTGAAGGCATATTTAGTGTACTCCGGGATATCTTTCAAGCTCTGTTTTGATTTCGCATCTTTTGCCGTAATCATAAATTAGCAAAAGAGTACTAATGTACTCAATGTCAAATATTTCGATTTTGTTGGAAAGAGTTTTGGCGTCAAACAAAGACAAAATCTTCGGTCCCTCTCCCCCCCCCCCCCAAAAAAAAAACAAAAAAACGACGGGTGTCTCGGCCTTATAGGAGATATTTTGTACACAATTTAAAATATATTTTGTTAAAAACGGTTTGAATAATTGCATCTCAACAAAAGAAAGACCAATGGACAGGAAGAGAAATACTGAAGTCTAATCTTGGAGTCGTGTTTTTTTAATTGAGGGTGCATATTTACATGGACTGGGATCACACAAAATTTTAATGAATGTCACAGCTGTGTAACGCGTAGCAAACCTTAAATGAATTTAGTTTTGACTTAGAATTTATTTACTTTAAATTACCTGCAAAAATGCTATTGGTAGCTCAGAATGTGTTAAAGAATGAACAAATATACAACTTATTCGACTTTGATGTTTAATGAACAATGATAAGATTCCATTGGAGCAGGAGTTTCCTTGTTTCCCTGGACTATATTCGAGTTTGTACGCTCAGTCAGAACTGAATAAAGTGAATACAGAAAAATGTCAATGTTTTAATCTTGCTACATTGTATCAAATATGTAGGTTTGCAATTACAAGAGGCCCACGGGCCTTATAGGTTACCTGAATATTACAACTTTCAAACAATTAACTTTGGTTCGTGTTTTAAACCAGAGGCCATGATATCCAGAATTCTCAATTTTAAAAAGAGGCACTATTGCTTATCATAATTATTAACTAAGCATGATTACTCTATTTACCTCCCAGAGGTAGATCAGAGGAACAAAGAGAAAATGCACTTCCAAATATAACCAGTTTTGCACCTCACCCCAAAGGAACCACAGACCCTGTGGCCACATATTTCAAAATTTTGCAAATTTTATCACAACATGGTTGATTTATACCAAAGAGCAGATTTCAAAGCATTAAATTATTTTCAGACTATGTAACCCCTCCCCCAACCAGGGGGGAGGCATAAAAATAACCATTTTGCTGGATGCACCTTTCTTCATCATAAATATATATACTTGGATCATTTGCATAAAACCCAGGAGCAAATGAAAAGATTTTTTTTCAAAGAATTTTCACTATATAATCAATAGATCCCCGCCCTAACACCAGAACCCCTGACCCTGGGGCCATAAAATTCACAAATTGGGAAGAGGCACCCTTGCTTATCGCAACTATATACTTAGTTTGTTTATTTGATACCTAGAAGCAGAGAAGGAGATTTCAAAGAATAAATGCATTTTTACTATATACTCAGTAGAGTACCACCCCCAAAGACCAGAACCCCCAACCCTGGGGCCATAAATTTCACTATTTTGGAAGAGGCACTATCGCTCATTATAACTATGTACTTAATTTGTTTATTTAGTACCCAGAAGCAGAGAAAAAGATTTTCAAAGAATTAATGCATTTTCACTATATAATCAAAAGAGCCCCACCCTAACACCAGAACCCCCGATCCTGGTACCATAAAATTCACAATTTTGGAAGAGGCTCTCTTGCTTATCATAACTATATACTTAGTTAGTTTATTTAATAGCCAGGAGCAGAGAAGAAGTTTTTAAAAATGAAATAATGCATTTTCACTACAAAATAATCTATATATCCCCGCCGTAGCACTAGAACCCCTGACCCTGGGGCCATGAATTTCACAATTTTTCAGAGGACTCTATGCTCATTACATTCATGCCAACAGTTTGCTTGCTTGATGTCAAGGAGTAAAGAAGATTTTTTTAAAGATTGTAATAATTTTGGTGGTTTTGTCCCCACCCCTCAGTCCTAAGGGGGGCGGGGACCATAAAATTCACAATTCATGTTTTCTTCTACCCATAGATGCTGTATACCAAATTTGGTTGAAATTGGTTCAGTGGTTTCAGAAAAGAAGATGAAAATGCTCAAATGTTAACACACGACGGACGACGGACGCCGACGGACGAAAGCGGATAGCAATAAGTCACCCGAGTTACTCAGGTGACCTAAAAAAATGGCTTGAATAACAGTTCATCATGTTATAAGAAATTAATTAATAAAATTAGAAATTTCTTAAAAGACCCAAAGTATCAACATGTTTTAATGATATTTCAAATATAGGTGAATGATTGTCGGTTTGAATCCCATGTAAGTTGAAGGCATATTATGTTGTGAACACCGGGAAATCTTTCAATCTCTGTTTTAATTTCGCACCTTTTTCTGAAATTATAAATTAGCAAAAGAGTACTATTGTACTCAATGTCAATTATTTTCAAATTTGTGGAACGAATTTTCGCTTAAAAAAAAAAGACGAAGTCCTAGGTCCAAAAAAAAATTGTCTCGCCCTGATTGGAAATATTTTGTACAAAATTTAAAATATATTTTGTTAAAAATGGCTTGATTAATTGCATCTCAACAAAAGACAGACCAATGGACAGAAAAAGGAATACTGAACTCTCATTTTTGGGTCAGAATTTTTTTTTATATTTTTTGTTGAGGATGCATACTTACATGATCTGAGCATCACACAAAATCTTAATGAATGTCACAGCTGTGTAACATGTAATAAAACTTAAACAATTTATTTACTTTACATTACGTGCAAAAATGCTATTCGTAGCTCAGAATGTGTTACAGCATGAACAAATATACAATATATTCGACATTGATGTTTTATTAACACTGATAACACACTGGAGCAGGAGTTTCCTTGTGTCCCAAATTATATTTGAGTTTGTATGCTCAGTCAGAACTGAAAAAAAGTGAATACAGAATAATGTCAATGTTTTAATCTTGCTACATTGTATCAAATATGTGGTTTTACTATTAAAAAGATGGCTTGAGTAACGTTTAACTTTTCAGCCGTTCTTTTCTCGAGTACTGAGTGACAAGTGATCTACATATTTCCGAATTTTTCTCATTGTGACGTCTCAGGGATGGGACAAAACATTTCATTGCATATGCCACTAGTATTTATAGAACATGTGTATGACTTAATGTGTGCAAAAATGTCTTGCTGATCTGAGTTTTGATTTTGTAAATACATTTATCTCATAGTGTGGATGACTCGTAAATAAAACAAGAAAAAATTTCTTATTTTATCAAGGTACCTGTATTGGCTGCTTGAAGACGGATGTTAGCCCCCCCTCCCCCACACACTTTAATTAAATCGTTTTAGGAGAAAGTTAAGCCTAGCAGTTAATTTGTTGTTATAAGATTCCTTTAACATCGTCCACAGTGCTTTCTTATACTACGCATGCCTACCTAGTTATGTAGGTGTAACTTACCATGAATCTACAAGTAGCCTGTCCTTGCCTAGCACGTTCTGTACTGCCATCGTACAAAGAGTTAATTTTCATCATCCCTTGGTTCTTATAACTTTCAGTCAAAAGTTCGATGAATGCAAAGCTCCAGCAATTGTCAATAATGTTTTCAAAGACGCAGATAGCAAAAATTCTAAATTTTGAAGACGATCTACTTCCTTTCGAGGCATGTCAACATGCAACGTTATCAAGTTATACGTTATCAATTTAAATTAGCATAATTCATAAAGTTTCGCAGGGGAAGTCCCAATAAAGTTTTGTTGAAACGAAAGTCGTATGAGATAAATAGAACATTTATAATTGTGTGATTCGATATTGGCTTAACTAACTAGTTGGAATGGTTATTTTCAATCAACAAGCCTCGCGAATATATACACCATTTCGACTTGTTGGATATAGCCAATATCAAATCACACAATATAGATATCCTCTAAGCATACAGATGGTTCGCAAACTTCATTATCACCCCTCGTATACATGATCAATAAAACCCTCACTGTTGATTTGTACCGAAGAGCATTTCCAACTTTTGTTATACTATGAATGTGCTGTAAATTGGATAGCGAAAGAACTCAAATTTTCATTGTGATGTCTCACGAGAGATGACTCATTAATAAAGATATCATAACAGTTTTTCACTTTGGTTTACGTCAAATCATGGCTGACGCAAAATAATCCCGGTATCTCCCCTTTCCGATTCGGGCATTTTGATAAGAGACTGGAGCTGATTTTTTTATGAGATAAAAAAAAACAACATGTAAACTTCCTGTATTGACCAGATTTATCAAAATTTAGGGCGTGCTGGTTTTTCTATATACTGTAGAAGTATTTTTCCGCTTGGTATTAACATGATTAATTTATGCTATGTACGCGGTCACACATTTCTGCGGAAATTCGTCCGAGCGTACTGAATATAAATGTAAGGCATATAGTGACAGTCTAAGAAATCCGCGTAAATTTCAACCCGCGGAAAAAACGGAAATTAATATCCTGCGGAATTTTGAAAACGTTGAGAAAAATGCGTCTACAGTACTGTCAAGTGTGGGGAGTGATTAGGCCCTGGACTAGATTTTCAAACACCTGTTCGACTTCGACCGAAACAAATAAATTAAGTTAGGTCATCTTACATATTAAACGTTACATTAAAAATGCTGGCCCCGGGATCTTGAAACATCTTAAGCTTAAGTCCTGTTACATGTAAAGCCTAAAATGTCATCTAGAACAGTCCTATCACAACCCCAAAAGAGGAAATTCTCTCTGTTTTTCACTCTGTATTACTGTCATCTTTCGTCCCACTACTAGTATAACGAAATATTTTCATGCCCTGATTGATTGATTGATTGATTGATTGTATATTGTTTAACGTCCCTCTCGAGAATTTTTCACTCATATGGAGACGCCACCACTTGCAGGTGGATTTTCATGCCCTGAATATAATTTAAAAATATGAATTTAACGTATTTAGTGATTTTTTTTTATTTGAAGGATTTTTTCCCTAAAGATTTATTGTGTAACAAAGGTTGTTTTTCTGTCCTAAGTTATATTCACATAAATTTATTTTATAAAAAACTTTGTTTTTCAATAAAATCTTAATAAGCAGTTTTGAAACCAAATGCATGCTACTTTAAGATGTACAAAGAGTTTTTGTATTAGGCGTATGTCAAGAGGAAACTTCACATAGGTTTTAAATTCAATAAAAAACATCCCCAACAAATGAGTACATTACGTGGAGGCACGTGAAATCGATTACATTTGAAATCAATTAGCATATATAAGAGGGAGTAAAAATAGAATATCCATATATCCATCAGAACTTCTAGTTGATTTCCCACGTGCACGATGAAAAGGTTTGTTTGAACTTCAAAAAATAATTTTATTTTAAATGTACCTTTTATCACATTGAGAATTTTATTTTAAGGTGGATCACAGATTCAATGTCTGTCTGAATACATAGGACAAAATTTGTCAGCTAAATCCTTTCGTTTTAAATTTTCCTTTCTGATTTTTTTAGATTGGTATGCGTATAAAATTGTAATAGTAATTCAAATACACTAATTTTGATGAAAACAGGTGATGCTTATTCAATGAAATACATAGGAAAATGCTGTTCATGTCGGTATTTGCCAAGAACGGCAAAAATATGCATTTTCTGACTACTTCCGGTTTGGCCTAAAGTGACGTCACAGGACGTATCTTGATGGTCTCAATAGATTCTACTAGAGATTTTGAACAACTTTGCTTCTTTGATGTATAACAAATTAGCAATACTTTTTGAGATATCCGGAAAAAACATTCGGCCCTCTAGATCCTTTAATTTAGGGGTCAGCCCTTTTCCCGATATATCAATTGAAAGATCTTGTAATTCTGCACAAATTTTGTTCCATATGTTTTTATAATATATTTTTAATTAAGAACATGAAATGGAAAATATGTGTAAATTTTCGCTCTTTTAGGCGTTCTAATTTTTGACCCCTATATAACGCCATTTTGAATACAGAAATCGAAAAACAAAAACCGATGTGCACAACTTCAATCCTTCCGTTATCTAAAATCAGTAGAATTTCTGCTCCAGCTTTTGTGGTCTCTGAGCCTTTGTCTGGAAATGAAAGCCTATAAATTTTCGTTTAAAGGGGAATAACTCAAAAGCGGAAGTAAATTTTTTAAATGTTAGACACGTTCTTATAGAGTTTATTAATGTCTATAACGTCTGAAAATTTGAGCAAAATCCGTTGAAAAATGAGTGAGATATGAGGCCTCAAAGTTGGCATGTAGTAAAAGGGAAAAAAAAGAATAATAAGAATAATCTTAATCATCAGAATCAGTAGAAGGTCTTCCGTTGGAAACGGTGGACCTTAATAACGTCATTTCTGTTTGCTATGCATATACATTAAAATGACGGCACTGATACATTGCTTAAAACGTTTGGAGCTCGTGAGGTTTGTGTGGACGATTTAAGGGTAAAAATCGATAAACAAAAGAACTAGTTATAGATCATCACATTGTTTCGATACATAATGTGTGATGAAGACATGTGTCTAAATGATGGGGATAATAGCCAAGAAGATTGGCAAAGCTTCAAGTCGGACGAAAAAAAGATTAAATACGATATAACATTTTAAAACTTATCAGTTCCTCAAGTTATTATTGGATGCATATAATTATTAAAAATCAGACGCATGCATGGCATTTCTTTAAAAAGAATTTTTTTGGACCATATCAATACAAAATACATTCTCTGTAACTGTAATTTTTATGCCACAAGTAAAATCTGATGATCTGATAAAAGGGACCTGTCAAGTAAAGTAGGGAATCAACAATATTTAAAAATGCACTTAAAATAATAGAATCGTGAGGTAAGAAATGTATAATATTGAAAATGTTGTTTTTTTATGTTTTGCAATAAACTTATCATTCATCAAGCTTTTAAACATTGCTTTCGAATCTTGTTATAAAATATTTAGAGAGAGAGAGAGAGAGAGAGAGAGAGAGAGAGAGAGAGAGAGAGAGACTAGGGCAAACATTGCGTACAGTTGTAGAAACCATTTTAAGATCAACAGGGTCTGTAAAAGAAAAAAAAAGCATTCACTGGGTGAAAAAAGTGGTTTCCATCATGGGAAACTTTATGGAAACCACATGGAAACCTCAAGTTTACATCATGTTTCCCAGTGGTTTCCGTAGCGGATGCTAGGTTATTCCGCCAAGTTTCCATGACACGGAAACCCCCTACGCTCCGATTCCATAAGGTATCCTGAACCACGGAAACCTCTGTAAACCTGAAGTTTCCCGAACATCCACGTAGTTTCCAGTAATGGGAAACCTGAAGATTCCACTGGTTTCCAGAATCAGGAAACTTGATGGAATCGGAGCGTAGGGGGTTTCCGTGGAATGGAAACTTGGTGGAATCTTTAGGTTTCCTTATACGGGAAACTACATGGAAGCTCGGGAAACCTCACGATTCCTTAAGTTTCCTTGACTCGGGAAACTTGATGGAATCGGAGCGTAGGGGGTTTCCGTGGAATTGAAACTTGATGGAATCTTTAGGTTTCCTTATACGGGAAACTACATAGAAGCTTGGGAAACCTCACAATTCTTAAGTTTCCTCGACTCAGGAAACCATATGGAATATGAGCGTAGTGGTTTCCGTGGAATGGAAATTTGATGGAATCTTAAGGTTTTCTTTTATCAGAAACAACATGGAAGCTCGTGAAACCTTATGATTCCTGAAGTTTCCTTGACTCAGGAAACTATATGGAACTTGTGTAGCACTTTCTGTGTGGCGGAAACTTGGTGGAATTATCTGGAGTCCCATTCCTGGTGGAAATTACTGGGAAACTTCAAGATTCCCCAACTTTTCTAAAGGAAGCAATGTGAAATAATGCGCATTCTTTTAAAAATCTATCAAAAAAATTTATTACATGTAAAAGAAAAAAGCATTACCATTTTAAATGTTTAATAATTCATTTGATGTACATAAACTGTAACTGAATTTTTCAATGATATCAAAATATTAAATAAATTCATATATCTTAGATAAACAATAGACAGTCTTTCACATTCAAGTCCATTCATAAGGGTCATTAAGTACTTCTTTCAACATCAGTTTCCTGGTTTTCTTCACATCACATATGATCTGCAATATTCATACAAAATTATTATATGATGTCAGAATTATAATGCTTGATAACTTAGAAATCTGAAAGATCAGTCAATGTCTTTAATATATCAATATCAATAATTACTTTCCATGACCATGATACATATGATTTCAGCATTTAATTTATCTCTTTAATATTTAATGCTTTATGATTAGTGAAAAAAAGAACATGATATAAATAATGTTTTCAGCCTTATTATGTCATTGAGAATATATTACTACATGTATATCATACTATGTACCCTGCTTTAAGTTTGATTAGTTTGAGAGAAAACATACCCTTTATAATAACAAAAATATTAGGGAGAGATTTTTTTTATTAATTTTGATATTCAACCTATAAATTGGTTGAAGAGCATTGCAGACCCTCCACCCCATTAGACAAAAGCTAGATTACACCAGGGGAGAAATATACTCTGGACTACGAATTTAAATAAAGATATACAGTACATTTTGATACTGACCTTTGACCTAGAAAATTAGTCCAAGGTCACATGGAGTGATGGGTAGACACTGTCTGAGGGCATCCACAGAACAGGACCTAAAAATAATGTAATATATATGTATTACAGTATATATACACATGTACTTGTATGTTAATGATTTATCATATGCTGCATTGGACACATATGATTTTATCATGGTTTAAGTATCCATGTATCTTATGAGTAATTTTATACCGGTTTTGCATGTATGCTCAGTTTATTTAAGAAATAAATAACAAGTTTATAAACTTCAGTTGGAGAGATACCACAAATTTATAAACAAACAAGTAATTTAATTTTTTTTTTTTTACATATATTGACCAACATTATTTACATCCATTCATCATGTTCATGAATTGGCTGATCAATATTCAGTCAGTTTTAGATCTATATGATATACCATAAAGGACTTTGAAGTTTCACATTTACAAAAGTTATTCCCCTTCGCAGGGTCAATCTGGGGTCAACCAGCTTAAGACGCTGTTTTCCCTCTTTAACCGTATCAACGCTGAGAGACAATATCTTAGAAATAAAATCTATATGAACATATTCATTATGATTTTCATGTTGTCCCCATACTCTGGCAATACAGATTCAGATCCTAATTGTCCAATATTTTTGAAGATTAAAAATATATTAACAAGTAACTTACAAAGGACAAAGTGGGAAAAATGAGCAATACGCCGACAATTGGAAAAAACTCTTAGGAATGTGAAATTCGTCTATTGGTGATGACAATTCCTGTTTTAATGTCACTGAAACATAGGTAATCAGAGATTACAGAGCTCACCTCAACGAATGTTGTCTTTAAGTAAGGCAAAGTCACACAATTAACCAACAAAAAGTGTACATTCCAAAAATGAAAATATTTAAGCAATTTTGATCTGATACTTTGAACAGACCTACATAAAAAATTTAAACTAGTTCTTCTTCATGAAAATGTAATTAAAATCCAGAATCTGAAGCAAATTTGAGAGTTTTCATCTCTTGATGCAACGTTTGTGCAAGTTTGGTTTATACAATGTTATGTAAGCCTTATAGTTTTTTGGTATTAGACTTGCTCTCATAACTTTTACCTGGTCTATTATCTGAAAAATGCATGTCGAATTCAGCATACGAAGCAAGTCCATTAGTTTGCATCCTAAGATTTATCGTCCATGCAAGTTTGCTCATTATAGGGCTCATAGTTAATTGGAAATGAAACATATATGCATCAAAAACTAACATTTTTACTCATCCACAAAAAGTAGGTCAGATTCAGCATCTGAAGCAAGCCTGGTAGTATGCATCCTTATATGTATTATCCATGCAAGTTTGGTCATTAAAGAATCATAGATACTTGGAAATGAATCATGCATTAACTTTAACATATTCACTCAACGGGAAAATGTAGGTCAGATTCAGCATCCGAAGCAAGCCTGGTAGTATGCATCCTTAGATGTATCATCCATGCAAGTTTGGTCAACATAGGGCTTATAGTTACTTGGAAATGAAACCTGCACCAAAAACTTTAACCTGTTCACTCAACCGGAAAAGTAGGTCAGATTCAGCATCTGAAGCAAGCCCGATAGTATGCATCCTTAGATGTATCATCCATGCAAGTTTGGTCAACATAGGGCTTATAGTTACTTGGAAATGAAACCTGCACCAAAAACTTTAACCTGTTCACTCAACCGGAAAAGTAGGTCAGATTCAGCATCTGAAGCAAGCCCGATAGTATGCATCCTTAGATGTATCATCCATGCAAGTTTGGTCAACATAGGTCTTATAGTTACTTGGAAATGAAACCTGCACCAAAAACTTTAACCTGTTCACTCAACCGGAAAAGTAGGTCAGATTCAGCATCCGAAGCAAGACCAATAGTATGCATCCTTAGATGTATCATCCATGCAAGTTTGGTCAACATAGGTCTTATAGTTACTTGGAAATGAATCCTGCACCAAAAACTTTAACCTGTTCACTCAACCGGAAAATGTAGGTCAGATTCAGCATCCGAAGCAAGCCTGGTAGTATGCATCCTTAGATGTAACATCCATGCAAGTTTGGTCAACATAGGGCTTATAGTTACTTGGAAATGAAACCTACACCAAAAACTGCACCAAAAATGTTAACCTGCTCCAAAAACATTAACCTGGTCATTTCTTTGCTGAAATTGCAGCATCTGAAACTTTGAATGGTGCAATGAAACACACTAGAACCATCCTCCATGCATGTCTAATCCATATAGGACATAGAAGTAGTTAAAAAGAAAACTGCTCCAAAAAACTTAACCTGGGACGCCAACGCCGACGCCGACACCGACGCCGACGCCGAGGGTATTACATAAGCTCCCCCAACTTCGTTGAGGTGAGCTAAAAATTAACAGACATTAAAATTTAAGCCCTGATTGTCATACACGCATGCTGTTTTTTCATCCATATAACCTTTTAGTATCATAAAATTTACCAAAATTTAATACTTCAAATAATTTCATCGAATATCTATAAAATAAAGGAAACTCTAAAAACTTAGTGACTTGCAGAAATTATTCTTTGGAGAGAAAAAAATCTATCATATTTCATATAAATATATGCATAATGAGCCTTTTTTATGCATTTAGAACATATGGTATGTGCCTCATTTCCCCCAAGAAATTTTCAAAGACAATGGACTATCTGTAAGCAGAAATCATTGCTGTTTACTTACATTGGAAAAATTTATGAAAACAAGAGGCCCTGGGGCCACAGCGCACACCTGAGCACATCGGGCTTGAATTTACCCCCCCCCCCCCTTCAAGGCGTTCATCATTTGAACAAACTAAAATCTACACTACCTGAGGATGATTCCATATAAATATCACTAATCATAGCTTTGAAGTACTTGAAAAGAAGATTTTAAAAGGTTTATCTATATATCCCTATGTAAAACTTGGGTCGGCCATTTTGGCCCCACCCTTGCCCCAGGGGTCATGATTTAAACAAACTTGAATCTACACTACCTGAGGATGATTCCACATGAGTTTCATCTTTTCTGGCTCAGTGGTTCTGGAGAAGAAGATTTTTAAAGATTTTTCTTATATATGCCTATGTAACAGTAAAACTTAGAAAAGGGCGTGGTCCTTCATTTGAACAAACTTGAATTCCCTTCACCCAAGGATACTTTGTGCCAAGTTTGGTTGAAATTGGCCCAGTGGTTTTTGAGAAGAAGATGAAAATGTGAAAACAAATGGAAAAGTTTACGACAACAACAACGACAGGCAACGGACAAATTTTGATCAGAAAAGCTCACTTGAGCCTTCGGCTCAGGTGAGCTAATAACTAATTTCCTATTTTTTTAAATTCTAATAATGCTTAAAATAATTTAATCTATCAAAAATAATCTAACTGAATGTAAAATAATATTTTTCATAATCTTAATCTAAGGGCAGATCACTCTAACTTCATAAAACTACCTGATATTAAAGTAGAACTCTTTAGTTTTTAGAGCTTCCTTTCAGTAATCAAAATACTGACCAGCAAGAAATCAGTTAATATGCATTTCCTTTTTTTCATTCATTTTTTTTTCGAAAGATCTCAGAGTTTTTTCTTTTCAATTCAGGTTCAAGATGACAAAGTTTTATTGAAGTGTATGTATTAGAGAACTGATTGTATGTCAATCATAGCAATACACACATAACATGGAGGGGGCAAATTGTTTCAGCCCTAGTAGCTTTTACATAAAACTTCTTGTAGCTCACAGCTGATATACCACAGTTCAGTATTTAGATAAAATTTAGAATCTTTTTTTCAGGCAATTGTCATATACATACTAATCATGAATGAATTACCACTTACCAAATGACCACATCCTGAATCATCATACATTTTCTATGATTTTATCTCACTGGTTTCTTTTAACGTCACACAGTTTTCTTCTCTCTGAAATGATAAATTATGTCCAGGTAGTGGTACTATTGCATTCTAATTTAAACTAATTATGTAATAGCATTAGCAACAACCAGGATGGAAGAAAAATAACCAGAGGTCTCTGTCGAGACTGTAGCTCTACTGGTTTGTACTTATCAAAGACTGATGCACAGAATTATGTGTAGTCTACTTGTTTGCCAAGTTATATTGAAATCAGACTAAAATTTAAGGAGGAGTAGTGTTTGCAGACAGACGGACAGCTGGACAGACGGACGGACGCCGGACGCATTACTATCGCATAAACTCTTCTGGTCTCTGACCAGTAGAGCTAAAAACAAGTCAATACTATCAATATTAATTCACTATTAGCCTGTTTTTTTTTTACATCTTCATCTCAACAGGATAGACATTACAAAAAAAAAAATCTTTTGAGCAGTAAGGCCAGGTAAAATTAATCTTTAGATTCTCATCCTAATTTGCAAAAAAATTGGGGCGGGTGGGCGGATTTTATTTTTTATTTTTTATAATTGTTAATTTATATATAGGCCTAAGTTTCAACAAAACAATGGACGCCCCTTACACATTTTTTTCATTACCTTAATGCAAATATGAATAGATTTAATTCTTTTCATATTCTTTTAAATATTTAATGAAAATTTTTGCTTTAAAAGTTAAATATTTATTGTTTATTAATAAATAATCAAGCACACATTATACGGCACACTCTGAACAAAATGAGGTGGGGATACCAATAAATTGTGTATGCGTGACTTCCTATTTTGCAAAATCTATATAAATGTTCTAATAATTATCCTACTGAAACATCTAGGCCTTCTCTTAAGTCTGTCTACGATGTTGTAGATTTTTTTTATTTCAAAGCTAAGTCATACAGCTGGAGATCGTTATATATAACTTGACCAGATGTCATTTTCCTCGTCTATTTATACTTATTACAATCTCTCTACATACTTCTACTGCCAGTGATGGTATCTGTATGTGTTTATGCCATTTTTTCTTCTCTGGCTTCTCTATACTGACAAATTAACTTTTCCTTACACATTTAAACTGCTTTTATTGCCGTTTTTTCTCCAGTCTTCACATGGCGTTATTAATATAAATAGCAACACGCGACATTTAATACAGACGGGAGATAACTCTTAAACTTTGACCCAAATTCTTACTGTATAAAAATACATGAAAATACCCAAAAATCAAAATAAAAAACATCGGGGCGGGACATTTTGAGAGGGGCGGGCGGGGATAGAATCTAAAGACTAATTTTATAAAGCCTAATCTATATCAATAAACAATAAAACAAACCTAATCTCTTCAGAAAAGTGGACAGGCTTTCACCTACATTCACTTTTTTATGTATATTTTTCCTCCATATCATTAGTCTCGTTCAACCAGACCCTCGGCTGTCTCCGTAAATCTCCGACCAACCAGAGGGTCTGGTAAAGATACGCAATATCGTTTGTAACGCCAAAACGAGGCTTACTGAAATTCTGGTAAAGTTTTTGATTGGCTGAAAAGAACACACCTACACGATTTAAATAAATACATGATAGATCAGCAGAAAAATAACTTAAAGATGTAAAAGTTATATGTCTGAAAGTTAAAGCTGTTAGATAGGAATTGTTTACAGTAATGCCCACCAGTTATAGGTAAGTGTATAAGTGTGTATCTTGCAAATATTCGGTACGAAAGCAAAAGTGAAAGTAGTGTAGCCCTACCTGCGTAATACACATTCCTTCGATTGATATAGCAATTTCTCGTTTGGTGTCCCAAATTAAAGATTAATTTATTTATATAAAGACACAATCCAGAAGAAGAAACACATTTAACGTTTGTTTCAAAAAGGATCGTCAAAATGAAAACAAGATAGCGCCCTCTGACGGTTACAAACGCTAACATGATTCTTTACCAGACCCTCTGGGTGGTCGGAGATTTACGGAGACAGCCGAGGGTCTGGTTGAACGAGACTACCATATCATCAATATGCATATGATTAAGGGTTATGCTATTTGCTACAATCTATTTCTACTGTAAATTCTGATGAGGATATCCTTCATGAATAATTGGATAAGCTGAGATTGAAGACACTTTTCGTAAAAATATTGATGCTTTTATCAAAGTTTTGAACCAAAAATATTTAATTTATACCTTGCCATAAGTCGTAAGTTCCAAAAAACAAGAGCTGGCTATCCGAAAAGTCAGAAAACACATGTATTCAAACCGGATGTTCTACAGTCTGAATTTAACTACGAAACCATGATCGGTGTAACTATTATCATCCGGATAATTTGAGCGGGGTTAAAAATATATTTTTTTTTAATTCCGAAAAGTATTCATTTATATAGAGAGAGAGAACATACATATGGAGCATACATTTTAATAAACATGATAAAAAGCGAAACGTTGCCATTTTACAACATACAGCATGTACATGCACGGTGACTTTGAGGCCTCCATAATCAAAGTTATGCTATATCACTGTCTCAATTTTTTTCCTCTCTCTCTCTTTGATTCTCTCTGCAATATATACACTTAACAATTTAAAACTTAGGTATCCAACTTTTCAAAATGGCGTCAGAACAGAAGTTGCCACCGATAGTGAAGATTTGTTGTTGCCAAATATTACAACTATTTACCGTAAAAAGTTAACAAAAATATACGTACACTAATCCTTCATCGTTGTTCATTGCATTTATCACAGTCTTAAAGACACTGGGTGGTGAAACCATCTTAACTTTTCACATTTATCAGCTGCTTACACCTTCTTCTTCGTCCTTCTCGATCCTCCAAAAATGGCGCCTCGGGAAATTGACCAATGAAATAAAGCGCCCAGAGAGCGATGCAGGATGGGAAATATAAACTGTTTTCATTCACTATGATTAAGTGTGATTATGAGATCTCATATTAGAATTCAATTAAGTTTTCCGCTTTTTCATGGAATAAAAAGAGCGGCTCCTAAATATTTTTGCCGATATGATTTGTAGGCCTAGTACTGTATATTTAGAAAAAAAAGCGGTTAAATACATGATGCAAGAGCAGAAAAAAATTGTTTCTTGCTTGACACCTCAACTTATTTGCCTTCGGGATATGGGTTTCGGGGCTTGGTTATTGGTAGTGGCCGTCCTTGCTGAAAGTAATCCCCCTCTCCCAACTTCTTTTAACTGTTACATATATGATTATGAATTTATAATGTCACACCAAAAGATGTTAAATTTTTAAAAGCACATTTTTTTATTGTGAACTTTCCACGGGAATCCTAAAAGGCATGAAAATTAGCTACAATTATAATATGATTATCAAGAACAGTTTTTTTTTTATTTCAATAGTGATGATTGAAAAGTTCGGTGATTAATAGTTCATTGCTAATAAATTGTTGGTTTTTGGGGGGGGGGATTAAATTACTAATTGAACTCCCTCCTTTTCGGGGTTTAATTAGATTTTGTGCATGCTATCAATATTACTGGTGGACCTGCTCGACTTTTCTCTAATTGCTACATGTACATTGTACTTTAAACTCCTTGGCCTTTAGTTTAAAAAAAATCCCACATCATTTTAACACGGAAAAAAGCTAAAGAAAAAAAAATCCCACATAATTTTAACACGTAAAATTGTTAAATGAATCAGAATCTATGTTGAAAACCTTTTTCTTAGGAGAGTTATATCTCTAGGCGGAACAAAACTAACATCTTATCAAAGGCAGGAAAATATAACAGTATTTTAATTCAGTATTTTAGGCGTGATTGGTATAAAGTGAAGTCATGGGAAAGATTATGTCGAAAGTCATCTATACTCGTTGATGTGCAGGACTGTGCTTATGCATACAGCTTTAGCTGGTCCCGCCCTGTATTTCTATGATTTTTTTTTTTGTTAAGAAATCTGGTAAGGTATGTTAGTAAAAATAAAATCCCGGTTAGTTTATTACTCTAACGGAAATTACTTTCCTACAGGCCTGAAGATCGAGTCTATTAGTCACCCAAGTTTTTTTTGCATGTCGGCGAATAAAAATAAAGTAGTGCAAAACATATATAAAGAAATGTTTGTTGAAGTATTGACAAACTTCATACCTTTATAGAATGAAATCAACAAAAACTGAACAAAATACAACTGTGACAATTATGCAATGAATTAATTATACAAGTAATTCTTTTAATAGATTGCCTTTAGTAGCATGTACTACTTTAAAAGCCATTGTTCTTAAGAAAAACAAAATCATGCAAAATATTATAGACTTTTCTTTATCTAAAGCAATGGCCTTTGGGAGAAAAAAAATGGCTGAAAAAAGTTTGTTAAATATGATGTATGTGCATTTAGGACCCTACATTGTAATTTCATGCGAAAAGTGCAGGCGTTTACTACACGGGATCTGCGTTCATATTTGAGCAAATAAGGGAAAAAAAAAGTTTTATGTGATGAATTATATTATAAACATTTATCTAATAAATGTCTATGTGGTACGTTAGATTACAAATTTCACACAAAAACCCATCAAGAATATTAAATACAGTTTTGATTTCACATTGATCTTTTAACGTCATTCTGATTTAATATTATACACGACGAGAATTAAGATCTATTCAATAGACAATACCTATAGAAAATTATTTAATTTCTAAAGAGGATAGTTTTATTTTAAATCAGTAATGAAAATTGAAATAAAAATTCTAAATAGTTTGTTTTTTCATTGAACTTCTTAAATGAAGGTTATTTTATAAATATGTTCTCTTGTATAACTTTATTTATGGAATATACAATTTTTTAAATGATAAAAGAAACACGAATCATCATCTTAATTCAAAGGGATTTTCGGTCGGAGTCTGTGTGTGTATATGCTCGACAACAGCCTATTGTTCCCTTTAGGTACAAAACCGTCTCAATTCACATAGAATATACAAAAAATACACAGTGACAGGTGTCTTCGCGGCACGTGTCTCCACCCTGAAATGGCACGTGAGGACAGGTGTCCCTAATTACACAGGCCGACCATCCTGGACTTTTTCAGAAAGCGTTATTTGTGTGTGTGTGGGGGGGGGGGGGGGGGGGGGGCTTCTCAGGGAAAAATGAAAAGGGACCCCACCACCCCCAATGATAAAAATAATAATTTACTAAATTAAAAAAAAACAATATTCACTATTAATAGTAAAGTATTAGTATGATAATATTTAACCCCCAGCCAATTCGATGAATGATTCTAATCTGACCAGTTTATATTAATATATTAATTCATATTAAAACAAAATCTTTTATTATCACTTTCTAAACTTGTATTTAAAAACTTGAAACACTAAAAATGTAATTTTGACAAACCAACTGAAGCATTTTTTTGACGGATTACCCCGGTATATAAGAAATGCCAACTTCTGGTATCTAACACAAATGCCTGGTAAGGTACCTTGATGTCTTGTGAAAACATGTAATTATGTAAAAATAATTCTTCAATGTCAATTGCAAAATATTGGAAAAAAAAATTAATTATTTTATTGAGGAACGTTTCACCTGTCCTTAATCAGTAATCGTAACTTGACATATTTCTTTATTTACTTTTTAATCGACTTTTTAGTAAACATTTTCTGTAAATAATTTCATTAAATGTACCCTTACTTAGCTCTTCCATTTTTTCAAAGGAACATTCATCATAGACAGCTTCAAGAAAGTGGGATCGGAAATGATTGATTTCTACATAACTGCATGCACTTACTTTTTTCTATTCCACTTCACGCATTTTATACGAGTTTACCAAAACTTATGTGATAAATCAAATTCAAAATTTAATTAAATCAAATATAATTCAGTTCAATAAAATTAAATTAAAATTGAATTGCGTTCACGGTGCTGAAATATTAAATTAATCAGTGACACATAGAAATACGTATCTAGTTATTTTAACTGTTTGAAGTTAATTATTTTGATACAGCATGTAAACACTTTTGAAATATTTCTATAGTTGGTAAAAATATGTTAACATAATTAAATATTTAACTTTTTGTAGAATAAAAGGTAGGTGGTTAGCATTGAGATATTCTAAAGTTCCCTGCCTGGGAAACATGGGGAAAACTACACATTGGTGGCTTCCATGTCGGGAATCTGTATGGAAACCACTGAGGCATGTTTACATAAGTTTTCCTCTGTTGGGAAACTTACGAGAAACCAAAGGTTGGTTGTTTCCATATCGGGAATCTACATGGAAACCGCCGGGGCATGTTTCCATGGTTTCCTATCTTGGGAAACTTACGGGAAACCACAGGTTGATTGTTTCCATGTCGGGAATCTATGTGGAAACCACCTGGGTATGTTTCCATGGTTTCCTATCTTGGGAAACTTACGGGAAACCACAGGTTGATTGTTTCCATGTCGGGAATCTATGTGGAAACCACTATGTGGTTTCCATAAAATGGAAACTATATGGAAACTACTGATGTCACGATTCCCATATGTTTCCATCGGGTTTCCAAATTTGGGAAACCTGGCTTTTCATCCTGTGATTCTTTAAAAGGAAACATCTGCAACATTGTTTCAGTGGGAAAAATAATCCCCCCCCCCCCAAAAAAAAAGAAAAGAATGAACGACAAAGTAGTTATGAAATTAAAATTCATAATATCGCTTAAAACAAAAAATAAATCAGTTAATTTATTTCTATGTACTAATTAATAATTATATATGATTTATTGTCAATTAATAAACACAATTCTTACCTCTTAGATGAATGTGTTATATATTTGAAATAGGATGTGGTATTTATAGTAATATGCTATAAATTAACACACATTTTCAAGTTGACATTGAAATCTTCAAGCACGTTTTTATCTAACACATCGGGAACAAAAAGGATGCATAAAATCCGGGATCATAACAACTTGAAATGAGATAATTTCTGCCAATCGATTATGTGAAACATATGGAGATAACGAACAGTATTCAAGGTAAAAAAGAGCAAAGCAACACGGACCTTCAAAACATCATTATGAAAAATTCTAGTAGTTTCTGGAGAGTTTTGCGACTTAGATTAAAGGAATTGTTCTCTTGAAGACATGCACAAGTACCACCACCTATGTGTGTTTTCAATATAAAAGGGGGTATGCAGTCTAAATCTAAATCATATAAGACAGAAACTATTGTTAACAATGATAAACTAGTTGATGATATAAGGATATAATATAATTTTACTTGTAACACGTCATTTGATTGGATAAATGATTTTATCCATATTGTATAACATAACTTGCCTACGTCAAAAAACATATTACTCCGCTTGACGTTACTTTTAAAATTTAATTAATGTAAGCCTTATTCTGGGGAAAAAATTGTCTCATTGTCTGGAGCTGAAATTAAATTATAAGGAATGAAGCTTATTTCAACTTATATTATACGATATAACAAAACTTGGGGCAGTTTACGCTTTTTTATAAACCGCTTCGTGGTTCATAAAGCGTAAACTGCCGCAAGTTATGTTATATGTATAATATACGAGGGTTGTCCCATAAAATCGTGGACAAAGCGTTTTTCTCGAAAAGTAATGGGCGCACTTAGCTGAAATTTTCAGTAAATGTTTATTCATCATATTTAAGTGAATCATAATGTTTTTGATAATATATATTCAAAAATAAAGATTTTATTCTGCTTGAATGTGCACAAGGTACGGTCCTACGGCGCAATGTAAAAATAGCAAGGTTATATTAGATAAGACATAAGAATTAATTCGTAATAAAAGTTTTCAATACATAAGATTAGGATGAAAATTATCATAATTCCATTCCTTAATCGATTCTGTGGTCTTTTTAAAAAATTCAAGGCATTTGGTTAATTTTTGGCAGTTTCCCGAGCATTTGAAATGGGAAAGTAATAAACACAATACACGAAAAATGGCGACTTTTTATGACGTTACGGCGCACCGGAGAGCAGTTCAGATAGATTAGGATGTTGTAATGACGCCTTAAGAGACTTTAAACGAATACAGAAGAAAGGAAATATAAAATATATCACCAGATCTTTAGTATATAAATGAAATGAAAGTTTTCTTAGTGAAGTCTTCGTGGTCGAGTCCCCAGATAGTACAAAACATATGGACAGACTGCCATTTGTAATAGCAAAGGAAGCTGTCACTGTCGACCGTCCATGTGAGATTCTCTTTTAGTTGAATGATGGTGAGAATACTGTCTGTAACTTGCTAATAAATATTCATCAGATCGCATGAGTGTGCCACATTGGTTTCTTAACTGGTTATGGTTACTCACATATATAAATCAATAAAATTTCTAAATTTAAGTGGGGCTTATCCAACTCTAAGTCTAGCAAAGATGAAACGTGACGCTGTTTTTGACACTTTGACGTTATCATCCGTGCGCCGTAGGGCGATGAAGTACATAACATAAATTATCACAATTTGTTTACCTATGCATATATCTATTTGAAATTTGCTATGTATATTCATAATTTATCTACTAAAAAGTGGTGAAAATTTCAGAACGCAGAGATTATTATTTTTCAAACTAGACAACTTGTCCACGATTTTACGGGACAACCCTCGTATGTTGAAAAAAAGCTTCATTCCTTAAATATAAAAAAAAATTAAAACTCAACATACTGCAAATTCTATGGCCAGGACAATTATGCATAGTGACTGACGTAGCTCACAAAAATTTGTTAGGCATTAGGATAAGTGTACATTTTCCCCTTCAGTAATTTCACCTTTTTATCTTCGACAGCTACAGGTACTTGTTAATATTCATTAGCTGCCACATTCCTTCAAATTACCCTTTGATCCAGAAAATAATTTGTGGTCCGTATATACAGTTTAATCATCTTATTGATATTGTAAAAAAATCTAAGTTAGACAAAGTTTATAATCTGCCATTTCCAAAACAAAACAATATTCAAACTAGACTTTTAGCCAAATATTATGAATTATATTTACATTATCACATACTGTAAACCAACTTTTATTCGCGTGCGAGAAATTTTCGCGAGGTTCGTGAGAGCCTCGTTATCGCGAATATTTCTCGCCGCCAACGGGTCCTTAAAGTCTCTTTTGGTATTAAAAACAGTTAAAATAAGGCTTGGTCGCAAATATTAATCGTCGCTAACTAGTTTACTCCCGGTAAATCGCGAAATAAAGTCGTCGCGAATAAAAGTTGGTTTACAGTAATTGAAACTGACACAATCACTACCTTTGGTATTACGACGACTTTCGCTAGAATGACTTATAATGAAATATATCAATGTACAAAGTAAGAAGGTTTGAGTAAAAACAAATAAAATACCCAAATAAGAAATGTTAACAGTGGGAAATGATTGAACATTTCATACATGATATTTCTATATTTCTCTATTGTTATACAATTCAGGGATCCAATTTCAGCAACATCAAATCAAAACACGTATAGACATTTTATGTATGTTTTTGTAATCAGGATATACAAATTTATGGGTTTCTGTTTCTACCACATTCTTTAATAATTAGGGTGAATTCACCATGCATCGGACACCCTTGTACTTCAACAAGTTCTAGAGATATCGCTACCGACGGAAAATTATCAAAATGGAGTTTAACACTTAGTATGTGATTAAAATATAAATTTGGGACAGAATTATGTACCTTTTATTGAGAAAATATCACCAAAAATCGATTTTTTCTAAATAACTCAAAATTCACCATGGATCGGACATTATTCACCATGCATCGGACAGACGGTATTTCGACCGAAAAAATATCATACCTTTATCACAGTGCTTTAAAATCCTTGATATGGATATACTTTATCTAAGAAATAACCCTCAAGTTAAATTTATTTGTCGATATCGTTGCACAAATATGCAGAGATTCAAGATGCCATACTCTGCGTTAGAAAGGTTTAAAAATGCTTGTATTGCGGTTTTTCGCGCCTTTTTCTCATGCGTTAAAATACTCTGTTTTGTAGAAATAAATTCGGTCAGATTCTAGACATAATATATCGATAACTTGTATTTTGACTGTTTTTTATTTTCTATTTCCGCAAAAAAAAAAACAACTGTCAGTTGGTTTCTGTATGAAAATGGTAGTGATTAACTTTGCATCAGAAAGTGTCCGATGCATGGTTAATTTGTGTCCGATGTACGGTGAAATGAGTATACTAGTAAAAACCAGCTCTAATAAGAATAAAACAAACATTGAAGTGAAATTTCTTTATAATTTATGTAAAATTACCAATCCCAGACAAAATTCACATAAGTCCGACTCTTTTCGTGAAAGTCGAATTTAAAAGAACGATAACTCTAAAAATTGAAAAACACTGTGCCGGATAATTATGCCACTTCAAAAGTGGCATTTTGGCGCCCGCCAAATCCTCATTTCACATAAAAATCATGTATACCAAGTGGTAGACCATCACTCACAGAGTTCATAACTACCTTTGTTACAGGTAAATCTCACCTGTCAGGTGAGATAATCACCTTTGAACAAAAAATTCCCATGGGAAAAATAAAGTTCCTATAGGAAAAATAAAATTCCTGAGGGATATTATCAAAATCCTGCATGATTTCGTAATTTCCTGTGGGATATTTAAGAAATCCTACAGGAAATTAAACTACTATGGGAGAATTTAATCTCCTGTAGGAATACAATTTCCTATAGGAGAGAGAAAAAATCCCTTAGGAAAAATATATCCCATAGGATTTCTTAAATTCCTGTAGGATTCTCTTTCTCAGTCAGAAACTCCTGTAGGAATTTTTTTCACTCTTGAATTATTTACTTGCTCCTAAGGGAGAAAAATATCCTGTAGGAAATTTTAAATTCCTATAGGATTTCTTCTTCTCCTATATGAATTTGATTCAACTGCATTTAGCTACAGCTAAAAATCAGCAATATACCTTATATTGTGTCAACATAGTCCAAAGAAAGAATCACTTTGAGAAAAATTTACAGATGAATATTGAACAGTGGGACGGACAACTTCGGAATGGACATTTCTCCGAACTTGTGCACCCTTTTCCTTTGAAGCTATCCTCTAGG
>NW_026924926.1:0-24300 GCF_032062105.1 Saccostrea cuccullata
ATAGTCCCTGGTCTCTTGTATGTAGTTGTTATATAGAGACCGTGACAAGTATATAGTGTGTTATAGTCCCTGGTCTCTTGTATGTTATTGTTATATAGAGACCATGACAAGTATATAGTGTATTATAGTCCCTAGTCTCTTGTATGTAGCTGTCATATAGAGACCATGACAAGTATATATAGTCATTTCAGTTGGTTAAAACATTAAAAAATGATCACCATGGCTTTCTATGTGAAAATCTGCATTTTAGACCATGAGAAGATTTATGTTATGTTACACTGTCACTTACTTCCAGCTTAATTAATAGGCTGTAATCTGAAGATACCATAGGGCTTAATCCCATGCTGCACGTAGGCAATGCAAAAATGAAAGTAGCCTCGTTCTGATTAGTCACGTGATAGAAGAGACCACGGTCTCATCGCTGTTTTTGTATAGTAAATATACCTCCGTGATTACCTAGTCTCGTTCAACCAGACCCTCGGCTGTCTCCGTAAATCTCCCCCGGTCCCACTGGCGTTAAGGAAGATTTGCGTATGAACTGCGCACAAAATTGGTTTATATTCGCTAAACATTCGCAATATTCGTGAAACATGCTTGTATGAGTCGGCCGACATCCGTACACGTTCGCAATTATCCGCAAAGGCACGTTTTTCCGTTGCCAGGATTTTTGAGCTGCTCAAAATTTTGATTGCGGATGACATCCGCCTTGCATATGCAATACATACGCAATGCATACGCAAAACATACTCGGTCTTTGCGCTGTATATCCGCTGGTTTCCGCCGATATCCGCAACTGACGGGGTATTGCGGTTTGGCAGTGGACTGGGACAGTGTGTAAAACGGATATATAGCGTGACTATCACGTCCATATAACGAACTAAAATAATTCGTAGCGAATGCATACGGATTGACCACAAATAATGCGTTTGTATAACGTCTGCTTTGCATCTGATTTACGAACAAATTGCGAGTGCATAACAAACACTTCACGTAAACCCAAGTACTATATAAAGTAGCAGAAATAGACATATTAGCCAGTCATTGCCAGTGTAGCTGTGGAGAAGTACAAATATAGTTATGGATCCTCGAAGACGTTTGATAGTTGCTGCCATCCAACAACATAACAATCAACTTTTCCAAGTTCAGCAATTGATGCAGAGGAGGAGAAGAAGGCGAAGAAGAAATCATAGAGCTGTTTGGGTGAGACCATGGATTGATAGAAGACTGGACCTTGGCATGTACAATAAGCTGATGATAGAGCTGCGTAATGAAGATCCACATGCCTTTCACAATTTCATGAGAATGTCCCCAGCCATGTTTGACGAAGTGGTGAACCGGCTCACTCCCAGACTGACCAAGGAACAAACCAACTTCAGACCTAACTTGGAGCCTGGTCTCAAGGTGGCAGTAACCCTGCGCCACCTGGCCTCTGGTACAAAATACAGGGACATGCAGTATGCCTGGAGGGTGCCACACAACACCATAAGCAAAGTTGTCAGAGACGTATGCGAGGCCATAGTGGACGAGTACCTTGATGAGCAGATGACTTGCCCAACCACCGAAGAAGAATGGCGGCAAATTGCTGATGACTGGCTGCAGAGGTGGAACTTCCCTCACACCATTGGTGCCATTGATGGCAAGCATGTGGCATGCAAGGCTCCCCCCAACACAGGGTCGGAATACTACAACTACAAGGGCTTCTTCAGCATCATACTGTTTGGCATGGTCAGTTCCGACTACAAATTCCTCTGGGCTGACGTATCAGGAAATGGCGCTGCATCAGATGCCCAAATCTACAACCACAGTGAGCTGAAGCAAGGTCTAGAAAGCGACAACATCACGGGTTGGCCACGTCCAGACCCCCTTCCCAATGACACACAAGATGTTCCCTACTTCATTGTGGGTGATGATGCTTTCTCCCTAAGAACATACCTGATGAAGCCATACAGCGCGAAGAACCTGACCAGGGAAGAGCGCATCTACAATTACAGATTGTCAAGGGCAAGGAGAGTGGTAGAAAATGCCTTTGGTATAATGGTCAATAGATTCCAGGTACTGCTCACCACCATGCAGCACCATGCTGAAACAGTCAGGCTCATAGTGAAGGCTTGTATTCTGCTCCACAACCTGATGCGCACCCGATACCCAGTCCTGCAAAACAGACTTTTAGACCGTCAGCTGCAAAATGGACAAATGGAGCCCGGAGAATGGCGAAGGGGCCAAAACCTATTCGACACTGTGGAAGTCCAAGCACCTAACAGAGCTTCAAAAGAAGGCAAGATGCAGCGCAACCTCATCAAGCATTGGTGCAATTCACCTGCTGGTTCCGTAGCCTGGCAAGACAAAATGATAGACTTAGTGTAAAGACAGACCTTCAAAACACTGGTTCATTTCGCCACCTTCTTGATGATTTAATTAACAAGAATGTAATATTGGATGATGTATAATAAATGTATGATGAATTTTGAAGTTTGCCATACTTTTATATCAAGTTCAAAATGTATTGTCTTTCATTAATGTAAGGGAAGTCACAAAAAAGAGGCACATAAATCAAAGTTAACAAACACTGTCTTTTATTTTGTTCATAAGGGACATTATGAGTACTGAAAACATCAAATAAACAAGTGAACTGTCCATTGCACAATATAGGCCATAAATCTACTGAGAGGCCTGTGGAGATGCAGGAGTCGAAGGCAGTGGAGCAGGAGGTGTGTTCAGGGACCTCATGGAAGACAAACTGTCATCCCCCGATCCACTGAGTGACAGGTTCATGGAGTCATCCAAGACGTCATGTGTCAATTTCAACACTTGAGACAAAGTGTCTGAACGTCTTGGCTGGTCAGTGGCACCACTGGTACTTGTCTGCTGAGAGTGTGCTGGCTGGTACTGGGGGAAAGCAAGTGATTGTGTCTGCTGCAACTGCTGAGTTAGCTGGTACTGGGGGATGGCAGGTTGCTGTGGATGCTGGAACTGCTGTGTTAGCTGGTACTGGGGGTGATACAGGCCCTGAGGAGGGGTAAACTGGGACTGTGTCGGCTTGGATGTTGCAGGTAGAATAGAGTGGAGATTAGTAGACGAGGAGAAGTCGATGGCGTTAGGGTTTTGCAGCAGGGATGTGATCTTTCTCATCATGGCATCGTACTGATGATCGGGTAGTCTTCTTAGCGTGTCCGACACGTAGGTAATGAAGGGCTCCCTGGGTGAGGATGGCTTCTCGCAAACAAGCTGGGACAGCAGTTGGGTGTTGGCCTTCATGCTGTCCCTCATCTCTCTCAAGCACTCTTCCTCAGCATCCTGGTGCCTTCTCTTCGTCGAACGGCTGGTGCCACCTCTGCTGTAGACTGCACCTTTTAAGGCCTGTGCAGTGGTCTTCTCTATATTAGAGAGCAGCCCTTCAGTCTCCACTTCCCTTTCGCGGTCGCCTTCGACAGGGATGACACTCTCAACTTCTGATTCAGCATCAGAAGCAACTTCTGCAGCGTCAGGGTCCACGTCACGAGGCAGCTGTAAGTATAAACAAATAAGTTAAAGTTCCATGGTTTTGCACTATAAAGGCATCAAATTAAGGAAAAAACAATTTGCACAATATTACTTACAGATTTCATGGGTGCAGACGACCGGTGTCTCAGCTCTCCCTCATAGAAGGAACACTTCTGCAGCACATATTTCTCTCTGTCTGTTAGCTTCTTCGCAGCCTGCCCAGACTTGACCTTGTGCAGCTTCACATACCATGTATGCATCCCCCTCCACCAGCCCTGCAGATGTTCAGAGGACACGTCCAGGTCCCTTCCTTTCTCTTCCCACAAGGCCTTCTTCCTGTTTGTGTCCTTAAACAGCCTGTGTCCCCTTCTCCACAGTAACTCATTTTCCTCCAGCCACTCAAACACGGCGTCCTCTTGTTCTGACGGGAGGGTGAAATTCATCCTTGGCTTCCTTTCTAGCTGCTGGTCTGTTGCTTTCTCCTTGTTCTTTCCCCTACCCTTCCCCTTGCCAACAATAGGAAGTGTATCAGAATCTCCTGCATGACTAGGACCAGAAGCGACTTCCAGTACCTCAACGACAGCAGCGGCTTCAGGAGGTGGGGTGGGAGACCTGGCGACAGCCCGGGATGGCGCTGGAGGGGGCGGGGTGGGAGATGGAACCCTCCCTCGAGCTCCTGTATCAGCTTTAGTCTTCTGCTTCTTAATCCCCTGCCTCTTTGACCTCTTACGGCCGGACATGTTTTCGGTGTGGTGTTGGTATGAAAAGTGATGCTAAAAAGCCCGCGCTTCTTTTTTATGACCGCAACGCTAATGCCGCGCGTGCTCAATACAACCGTTGTTTCTGCAACACGTGCGGAATGCATTCTCAATACATCCGTGATACTTCCGAGATAATTGCAATGTATTCGATCCGTTTCCTCAATACATGCGATATACATCCGTGATTGTTCGTTATAAATCCGCAGTGTTTGCAATACATTCGTCAACATTTACCAGTTGTACCCCTCATGGAAGAGCATCCGCTATTGCATACGCTTTTATTCGTGAAATATCCGCTTTTGTTCGTCATATTTTCGCTATGCATATTTAATATATCCGTCATTCATACTACGAAATTTGTCATTTTTGGCCAATTTTGTTGCGAACGACAGCGAACGCCCGAAATTTGTATGCTAAATTCATGCGCAATTAATCCGCTCCCCAGTGGGACCGGGCCTTTACCGAAATTCTGGTAAAGTTTTTGATTGGCTGAAAAGAACACACCTCCAAGATTTAAACAAATACGTGATAAATCAGCAGTAAAATAACTTAAAGATGTAAAAGTTATGTTTCTAAAAGTTAAAACCGTTAGAGAGGAATTGTTTACGGTAATGCCCACTAGATAAAGGTTAGTGTGTTTTATTATGTCTTGCAAATATTCTATACGAAAGCAAAAGTGAAAGTAGTGAAGCCCTACCTGCGTAATACACATTCCTTCGATTGATATTGTAATTTCTCGTTTGGTATCCCTAATTACAGATCAGTTTATTAAGTTAAAGTCACAATTAAGCAGAAGAAACGTCTTGAACGTTTGATTACAAAAAGGATTTTTAAAATGAAAACAAGATAGCGCCCTCTAACGGTTACAAACGCCTACGTGATTCTTTACCAGACTCTCTGCTGGTCGGAGTTCACGGAGACAGCCGAGAGTCTGGTTGAACGAGACTAGTGATTACCTGGAGTGATGCAATATCTAAATATAGATTTGTTTTGGGGTACAATACATCTAGAATTTTCCAGAAACTCCAAAGAAGATAAGAGTGGCGGATTCAAGGGAGGGGGTTACACTCTGAGATTTTGTTTTACAGGTTAGCTTTCATTTTTATAGTCAATAATTGAGCTTGACTCCATATATATATATCCAAACCCTTTGTTTTCAGTTCATGCATACCATCGCATACAGTCAGCCCATAACAAGACATTCCTTTTAATTTGCTTGAATGCACACAATTCACAGGTGACAGAATAGAGGGTGGTAATTTAATATTCTGTACACCTAGTGATGACGTATGGTCATAAACAATTAATCAACTAACTGAACCATTATGTTATTGTGTATGGCTGTAAAGAAATAATTTCACTGGTCAATTTTCTGATAATTGTCACAGAGCAAAAAATCTATATCCCGAATCTATAATTATTCGGGCATAAACCACAACTACATGTTTTTTTAATTTATCCAAAAATAAACTTTGAAAAATTACTTTATTTATTGGATTTTCTTTATATTTCCTGCATTGTGCTTGACTCGGTACAATAAAACAAGAGGCCCATTGGCCACATCACTCACCTGAGTAACTTTGGTGATGCAGTTCTTTACCAGATTTCCCATTTTCTTATATCTATTGTGGACCCCTGACCCACCCTCCCCCATCCCTACTGTGTATAGGATTCCCTATTGTGGCCCCACGTTACTCCTGGGGGTCATGATTTTTTATAATTTAGAATCTTCACTACCCAAGGATGCTTCCACATAAGTTTCAGCTTTCCAGGCCACTTTTTCTTGAGAAGCAGATTTTTAATGATTATTTTTTCTATATATTTCTATTTAAAACTTGGATTCCCTATTGTGGCCCTGCCCTCCCCTGGGGGTGATGATTTTTACAATTTTGAATCTACACTACCCAAAGATGCTTCCACATAAGTCTCAGCTTTTTTGGCCGAATGGTTCTTGAGAAAAAGAATTTTCAATGACCCAACCCTATTTTTGTCTTTTCATAATTTATGATCTGCCCTTGGAAAGGGACTTGGCCCTTTATTTTAACAATTTAAACTCATCATCACCCAAGGATGTTTTCTACCAAGTTTGGTTTAAATTGGCCAAGTGGTTCTTGTGAAGAAATTGAAAATGTGATCAGAAAAGCTCACTTGAGCCTTCAGCTCGGGTGAGCTAAAAACTATTGCATGAATGTTTGGGAGACATGAAGATTTCTTCGCCCATGAAAAATCATATTCTTCTAGGGCGTTGCCCTCGGGGAATATGATATTTCATGGACGATGAAATCTTCATGACTCCCTCACTATCATGCAATTATTGTATAATATTGATTACTTTTCTAGCAAATTTTTCTAGTTATTTTTTTTACTCTAAACTAGAATGAATTCTGTTTTTTTGATCGATTGTTTTAAATTTATTAGCGTTAATCAAGTTATTAATAATTTTTGTGCAATTCTCAAGCTCGCAAATAGCTTAATTTTGTTGGGATTTGGCGTTGGATTAAAAACGTGTATTTGCAGTACGGCCGAGAACTGATATGGACGGAGAAATGATATCAAAAATAGTTCCCACATATGTCAGATACACCCAGGGTCCTAAGCAGCTACTATCATTCCAACAAGAGGCCCAGGGGCCACAGCGCTCACCTGAGCACATCGGGCTTGAATTTACCCCCCCCCCCTCCAGGCGTTCATCAGTTGAACAAATTAGAATCTACACTACCTGAGGGTGATTCCATATAAATATCACTAATCATAGCTCTGAAGTACTTGAAAAGAGGATTTTAAAAGGTTTCCCTATATATACCTATGTAAAACTTAGGTCGGCCATTTTGGCCCCATCCTTGCCCCAGGGGTCATGATTTGAACAAACTTGAATCTACACTACCTGAGGATGATTCAACATGAGTTTCATCTTTCCTGGCCCAGTGGTTCTGGAGAAGAAGATTTTTAAAGATTTTTCCTATATATTCCTATGTAAAACTTGGGTCGGCCATTTTGGCCCCACCCTTGCCCCGGGGGTCATGATTTGAACAAACTTGAATCTACACTACCTGAGGATGATTCCACATGAGTTTCATCTTTCCTGGCCCAGTGGTTCTGGAGAAGAAGATCTTTAAAGATTTTTCCTATATATTCCTATGTAAAACTTGGGTCGGCCATTTTGGCCCCATCCTTGCCCCGGGGGTCATGATTTGAACAAACTTGAATCTACACTACCTGAGGATGATTCAACATGAGTTTCATCTTTCCTGGCCCAGTGGTTCTGGAGAAGAAGATTTTTAAATATTTTTCCTATATATTCCTATGTAAAACTTGGGTCGGCCATTTTGGCCCCATCCTTGCCCCGGGGGTCATGATTTGAACAAACTTGAATCTACACTACCTGAGTATGATTCCACATGAGTTTCATCTTTCCTGGCCCAGTGGTTCTGGAGAAGAAGATTTTTAAAGATTTTTCCTATATATTCCTATGTAAAACTTGGGTCGGCCATTTTGGCCCCACCCTTGCCCCGGGGGTCATGATTTGAACAAATTTGAATCTACACTACCTGAGGATGCTTCCACATGAGTTTGAACTTTCCTGGCCCAGCGGTTCTGGAGAAGAAGATTTTTTAAAAATGCCATTAATTTTTAACAAATTCATGATTATCTCCCCTTGGAAAAGGGTGTGGCCCTTCATTTGAACAAACTTGAATCCCCTTCACCCAAGGATACTCTGTGCCAAGTTTGGTTGAAATTGGCCCAGTGGTTCTTGAGAAGAAGATGAAAATGTGAAAAGTTTACGACAACAACAACGACAACGACGACGACGACAGACAACGGACAAATTTTGATCAGAAAAGCTCACTTGAGCCTTCGGCTCAGGTGAGCTAATAACAGTGTGTCACTTTGCTTGATAGAGTGTGGTATTTAAGTTTCACATGTTGATTATCATATTACTCATCGATCGGATGTTTAATTTCAATGAAAGCAAAACTACTTTGCATTTGAAATACAGAACCCAGCAATACCACTTACAATACTGACCAATCTTATTGAATGATTGTTTATGAGAATGCAGTCAACAATAATCACATATGGACAGGCAAAGCAAGTTTCTATATCCTTATAATGATGGAATTGATCGCTTCATACAATATAATATTATACTTTCATATAAATTAGTTGAATCTGATTGGTTGAGAAACATTTGTTAAAAAACACTATTACCCACTGAAACATGAAGCCATGTCCTCCAACAGTCAACATTGCTTGACGACAGGGGTGATATTCCAAAAAAAAGAAAAGCGACTGCGCAGAATTTATGCGCGCACGGTTCACTGTTATATGTATTTGTATAAAACATACAGTATAACATAATAAATATTGCATGTAGTTGACTGTAACATTGAAAATTTTCACCCCAAGAAAACCATTGTCAACCTCGGTTTCTCCTTGGTTGACAATATATGAAAATTTTCAATGTTACACTCAACAACATGCAATATTTATATAATATATACTCAACAAAAAAAGAAATGTATATTGTTTTACTCATCAAAGACATTTTGAAAAAGTATATGGAACAACTATCTTTTTTTTATCATTGGATAGCTGTGGCCTATTCCAAGTACAGCATAGGGTTTTAAACCCCTAGTGTTGAATTATCTCCCTTGATTAATCATGTTTATGACAATAGTGTTTTACAAGATTTCTTGTAAATCGGGGGTCTATTTTCAATGATATTCTGGATTTGGAGAAGCAATAAACCCTCCTATTAAAACCATATTTGAGATTTGATTGCAATGTTGATGCTGCAATGCAAACAAAGATGAACGCAACAAGGATATAACGATGATACATTGTAACAACCAGAGCTACGCAACAGGAAGTTGCAACTGCCTTTGGTGTACATCAATCGGCTTTGCAGCAGTTAAACACACGTCTCCACCAGCTAGGAACACGGACGACAGACCAAGAACTGGCCGTCTGCGGATTACCACACCCAGACAGGACCGTCAGATCCCCCCTCTGCACCTGCGCAATCGATTCAAAACTGTTGTACAAACTGCTGAAATCAGCATAAGGCCATTCCAAGTTTTTTCTCTGTTTAGCGTTCACTCATCTTTAAAAAACTTACCTACCTATTCGCAAAAAACACACAAGCCAAAACATAAAACACAAGCTTCAAATTCATAAAAATGACGTCCTTCAATGATTTGATCTAACTAAATTGCTTTAATAGAAGAAATATCTATTTTTAAGGAAAAACAACGGAATAAATGCTTACAATACACCAAATATAACTTACTGTATAGATTTATTTGGAGAAATTTACAAAATTAAAAAATTTCGACTAAATTTATCAATTTCAGGACTTCTGTTGTTGTGTGTTTTTTCTCATATGGGGTGTCAAAAACCAAGGCGCACGCGGACGCTAAACATAAAAAAAATTTGGAATGGCCTAAAGTGCACAAATCGTTCACTAGAGACTAAGAGGAGCTGGTATTTATGCACGACATCCGTACATTTGATATCCACTGGCGCAGAGACGTCGCAAAGGACATATGGATTGGTTAAGACGTATGCCCTTAGAATTTGAACGCGACTTCAATGACATCAACTTAACTTTTCAATTTGGAACATATAGGACACAACACACACTAAATCACTTTTAAAAAATAAGGTTTAAACTGAAAACTTAGATTATCATGATTTCAATGTTTTATCTGTATTTTTTTATTGAGTTTATATCGGTCGCACCTGCTGTTACGGCCACCCTAAATCAGCGGCCACTCCCCTAAGTGGCCAGTATCAATCTGCCCATTCATTTTTTCACTATATTTTAACTCATTTAAGCGGCCACCTTTCCAATGTGGCCAGCGGCCAGTGCTTTTAGGTCCAATGCGCTCAACATGACTGTTTTCAGCCACCATTTTGTCTGTTTTGTCACATGACTTCAGTCTGACATGTGATCACGTATCCTCATATGAAGCCAAACATGATCAGCTGATAATGAGTTAAATCAGTTAATGACCAATAATTAGAGGTTTAAGGTCAAGATCTAGTAAATAGAAGTGCCTACATATTTTTCAAATTTAAGAAATTAATTCTTTTAATAATGCTTCATGACATTAGCCTGGTCAATATAGGTGTTTCGGGGCATAATTTGTAGAAAAACAAGATGAATTTAACTGTTATTTTCAATGAAAAATTAAGAAAACCAGTATTGAAAATGGGAGTTTTTTCTATATCAGACAAAGAAAATGTATCCAGATAGCCTACAGTCTTTCAGAAAACGGTTATTTGTATGTTCTTAGTCTCTACTTTCAAATAATGTTAAATTTAAGATAGGTATCGGGACTACTTTTCATGTGATTTCAAATTGAATTCTATGAAAATTCTTTATTTTCAACATAATTCTAGTAGAGCCGTAAAGTATGGGAAAAAGAAAGTTGAAAGTGATTATGACGTCATAATGGATCAAGCACCAAAACGTTAGTCTCAAGACATTTACTAGATCTTGACCTTAATTTGAATTCCGTCAGGATTTAATGATTTAACAAATATGATTAAATGATTTATTGTTAACAGATGTTTTTGGTGTTCTTTATATACGAGGGGTTATCAAAAAGTTCGTGGACTGATGCTATAAAAAGAATATTATGTAGACTTAGCATACGAAATTTTTAAGGAACATAAAACAACAAAAAATAAAGAAATGTTGAAAATTTTAGCTTGATACGTTCATTATTTCCCAAGTTATTATAAAATAAAAAAAAACGTCGCCATTACGTTATCAATGTCTGCTTCTTCTATGGGCGCAGACATTTTGGACACCCAAAGTTGTGCGGAGGAGAAAATGCTAGCTGGCGCGTGATTGGTCAATAAGAGAAAAGACTTGTTATGTATTTGACAAGTGAAATAAAGTTGATAAAAATCTCATATCAAGACTTGGGTTTCTTTGAGGTATATAGGAGTTACAGGTAAAAATTTGAAGGGAGGGATGCACTTTGGTTAGAGATTTTCATTTGGTGTCAAACGCACCTAGTTGTAAACAAATGGAAATTGAAAGTAAAAGTGCAACGGCACGGTATATTTTTTCTGGCATTTTTTGTTTTCCAATATCTCGAACTTTCACGACAAAAAGGTCATTTGCCCGAAATTCAATACATGTATCAGTGAGAGGGGCTAAAGTTTGTATGGAAGTCTATGGGAAAACATTTGGTGGTGTTTGTCCTATAGAATAGGTATGATTTCATGAATAAAAATTGATTACAGCCAAAAAATCAGTCAGTTCCTATTTTTTTGTTAGTTTTGAGTATTTGTTTAAAAATTAGAGGGTTTGGGTAAATTGAGGCTCACAGTGGGGACTGCACATAGTGAAAAAATGCCAAATTTTTGCCCTAGCTCTCATATTTTCAATAAATGTTCATGTAAATAATTTTAAATAAATATTTATACCGAAATTTACTGTGAATATTGTAAATAATACAATATCAATATTTATGGGCATCATCAATACACAAAACATATGAATATCCCCCTCGCAGTTTGAGAAATGCATTTAAATCCATGTGTTTTTTTGAGTGTAGACATTGGAACAGATTGAGTAATCCTCTTTCAAATTTGTGTTAATCAGAGTTGATTGAATAATTTATAACAAAATTTGACTGCTGTTAACTAATTAGGTTACTTTGTTTTTACATAAGGGGCATAATCCAGCAGAAAAGCCAGTTTTAGTCATGTAATCAGTGCTGGCTTGAAATAAAAGTTATACTTTTGGTGAAACTTAGAGATTACTTGTAGGAAATTTAATTGAAATTACAGTACAATATATTTTTACAGATAATACATTGAAAATGCAATAAATATGCAAAATTATAACTGAAAAAAATATGAAAAAGGTGTCTGAATATCCCTCCTCCTTGCCATATCCATCTTGATATTCTGCTGAAAAAGGGGGGGGGGTAATTTTGTGCTCTAATCATGCTGAAAAATGAAGGAATTTTGTTTTAAATTTGGTTTATTTGAATAACAAGAGTCATGTTTATCTGCAGTTATTTTTTTTCAATTTCTTTGATATTTTTTGAAATAATTATCTGAGTAAATTCTATTTCAACATGATTATTTTAAAGGTATTACATCACAAATGCTTAAAAAAATTCAAAAGATGGTGTAAATAATAAAAAATTATTATATAAGCTACTAGATGCATTTATCAGTATGTTTTAATAAAATAAAATGTATTTCAGCAATGCATTATCAAGAAGGAAGAGATTAATGAACCCTACCCTCTTACAATGAACAACACATGGACACTCTCGGGATGATCCGTTTGCTTTCATTAAGAGTTCCAAGGTATGATTTTCTTAGAAAATCTAGTTAATCTCTTAATATTTAAGTTATTTAGAACTTTTTATAGATTATCAGAAAATAAATTTCCTCAGAACTGCATTTATTTAAACACTTTGCGTACAATTGAGCACTGTATTCAGTCAGACAATATGATTTATCTGCCCTTGGCATTTAATCAATTTATTAATTATGTCAATAATAAGAAATGATATGCAAATAAATATATTTGCCTTTTATGAGAATATACATATTTAACATCAATTACATGAAATGTTCATGAAAATTGGCTAAAATGTAGGTCACCCCCCTTCAAAATTACAAAATTTTCAGTGGGGATGTATTTGATTCTCTGATGCCATCAACCCACTGCTGATAGAATTTGTTTTAATCTTATGTACATTTGAACTAGATATAATTCTCTTTCTTTCCATTGATTATTTTATCTACATTAGTTTTCACTCTTTCCATAACCCAGCTTTTTCTTACAAAAACCTGCTGATTTTCTTCATTTTTCATTAATAACGGGTACCTGCTACCCTGAATGATTAACATGATCTACCTTGAGAAATTATTAGAGATAATAAGAAAAACAAGCAAAACATATGCTAGATTAATCATTTTATTTTAAAAGTTTGAAAGAAAAATAGAAAAATGCTTCAATTTATAGACATCTTTTCTGTTTCACAGATGTTGGTCTGATTGACTGGGGTGTGAAATGTAACAGCCAATGGTGTACTTAAGCTAAGACTGTCAGTCCCAATATTCAAGAGGTGAGATAAGCAATGGATATGTGTTCTAAATTTACTAAATTGACCACTTTTTATAAATGTTTCTTTTACTCTATAGGAAAAACCCCTACATAAACAAATACATGGGCGCAGACATTTTGGACACCCAAAGTTGTGCGGAGGAGAAAATGCTAGCTGGCGCGTGATTGGTCAATAATAAGAGAAAAGACTTGTTATGTATTTGACAAGTGAAATAAAGTTGATAAAAATCTCATATCAAGACTTGGGTTTCTTTGAGGTATATAGGAGTTACAGGTAAAAATTTGAAGGGAGGAATGCACTTTGGTTAGAGATTTTCATTTGGTGTCAAACGCACCTAGTTGTAAACAAATGGAAATTGAAAGTAAAAGTGCAACGGCACGGTATATTTTTTCTGGCATTTTTTGTTTTCCAATATCTCGAACTTTCACGACAAAAAGGTCATTTGCCCGAAATTCAATACATGTATCAGTGAGAGGGGCTAAAGTTTGTATGGAAGTCTATGGGAAAACATTTGGTGGTGTTTGTCCTATAGAATAGGTATGATTTCATGGATAAAAATTGATTACAGCCAAAAAATCAATCAGTTCCTATAATTTTGGCATTGGGATTATATTTTAGTTAGTTTTGAGTATTTGTTTAAAAATTAGAGGGTTTGGGTAAATTGAGGCTCACAATGGGGACTGCACATAGTGAAAAAATACCAAAATTTTTGCCCTAGCTCTCATATTTTCAATAAATGTTCATGTAAATAATTTTAAATAAATATTTATACCGAAATTTACTGTGAATATTGTAAATAATACAATATCAATATTTATGGGCATCATCAATACACAAAACATATGAATATCCCCCTCGCAGTTTGAGAAATTCATTTAAATACATGTGTTTTTTGAGTGTAGACATTGGAACAGATTGAGTAATCCTCTTTCAAATTTGTGTTAATCAGAGTTGATTGAATAATTTATAACAAAATTTGACTGCTTTTAACTAATTAGGTTACTTTGTTTTTACATAAGGGGCATAATCCAGCAGAAAAGCCAGTTTTAGTCATGTAATCAGTGCTGGCTTGAAATAAAAGTTATACTTTTGGTGAAACTTAGAGATTACTTGTAGGAAATTTAATTGAAATTACAGTACAATATATTTTTACAGAAAATACATTGAAAATGCAATAAATATGCAAAATTATAACTGAAAAAAATATGAAAAAGGTGTCTGAATATCCCTCCTCCTTGCCATATCCATCTTGATATTCTGCTGAAAAAGGGGGGGGGGGTAATTTTGTGCTCTAATCATGCTGAAAAATGAAGGAATTTTGTTTTAAATTTGGTTTATTTGAATAACAAGAGTCATGTTTATCTGCAGTTATTTTTTTTCAATTTCTTTGATATTTTTTAAAATAATTATCTGAGTAAATTCTATTTCAACATGATTATTTTAAAGGTATTACATCACAAATGCTTAAAAAAATTCAAAAGATGGTGTAAATAATAAAAAATTATTATATAAGCTACTAGATGCATTTATCAGTATGTTTTAATAAAATAAAATGTATTTCAGCAATGCATTATCAAGAAGGAAGAGATTAATGAACCCTACCCTCTTACAATGAACAACACATGGACACTCTCGGGATGATCCCTTTGCTTTCATTAAGAGTTCCAAGGTATGGTTTTCTAGAAAATCTAGTTAATCTCTTAATATTTAAGTTATTTAGAACTTTTTATAGATTATCAGAAAATAAATTTCCTCAGAACTGCAGTTATTTAAACACTTTGCGTACAATTGAGCACTGTATTCAGTCAGACAATATGATTTATCTGCCCTTGGCATTTAATCAATTTATTAATTATGTCAATAATAAGAAATGATATGCAAATAAATATATTTGCCTTTTATGAGAATATACATATTTAACATCAATTACATGAAATGTTCATGAAAATTGGCTAAAATGTAGGTCACCCCCCTTCAAAATTACAAAATTTTCAGTGGGGATGTATTTGATTCTCTGATGCCAGCAACCCACTGCTGATAGAATTTGTTTTAATCTTATGTACATTTGAACTAGATATAATTCTCTTTCTTTCCATTGATTATTTTATCTACATTAGTTTTCACTCTTTCCATAACCCAGCTTTTTCTTACAAAAACCTGCTGATTTTCTTCATTTTTCATTAATAACGGGTACCTGCTACCCTGAATGATTAACATGATCTACCTTGAGAAATTATTAGAGATAATAAGAAAAACAAGCAAAACATATGCTAGATTAATCATTTTATTTTAAAAGTTTGAAAGAAAAATAGAAAAATGCTTCAATTTATAGACATCTTTTCTGTTTCACAGATGTTGGTCTGATTGACTGGGGTGTGAAATGTAACAGCCAATGGTGTACTTAAGCTAAGACTGTCAGTCCCAATATTCAAGAGGTGAGATAAGCAATGGATATGTGTTCTAAATTTACTAAATTGACCACTTTTTATAAATGTTTCTTTTACTCTATAGGAAAAACCCCTACATAAACAAATACATGGGCGCAGACATTTTGGACACCCAAAGTTGTGCGGAGGAGAAAATGCTAGCTGGCGCGTGATTGGTCAATAAGAGAAAAGACTTGTTATGTATTTGACAAGTGAAATAAAGTTGATAAAAATCTCATATCAAGACTTGGGATTCTTTGAGGTATATAGGAGTTACAGGTAAAAATTTGAAGGGAGGAATGCACTTTGGTTAGAGATTTTCATTTGGTGTCAAACGCACCTAGTTGTAAACAAATGGAAATTGAAAGTAAAAGTGCAACGGCACGGTATATTTTTTCTGGCATTTTTTGTTTTCCAATATCTCGAACTTTCACGACAAAAAGGTCATTTGCCCGAAATTCAATACATGTATCAGTGAGAGGGGCTAAAGTTTGTATGGAAGTCTATGGGAAAACATTTGGTGGTGTTTGTCCTATAGAATAGGTATGATTTCATGGATAAAAATTGATTACAGCCAAAAAATCAGTCAGTTCCTATAATTTTGGCATTGGGATTATATTTTAGTTAGTTTTGAGTATTTGTTTAAAAATTAGAGGGTTTGGGTAAATTGAGGCTCACAATGGGGACTGCACATAGTGAAAAAATGCCAAATTTTTGCCCTAGCTCTCATATTTTCAATAAATGTTCATGTAAATAATTTTAAATAAATATAAATATTTATACCGAAATTTACTGTGAATATTGTAAATAATACAATATCAATATTTATGGGCATCATCAATACACAAAACATATGAATATCCCCCTCGCAGTTTGAGAAATGCATTTAAATCCATGTGTTTTTTTGAGTGTAGACATTGGAACAGATTGAGTAATCCTCTTTCAAATTTGTGTTAATCAGAGTTGATTGAATAATTTATAACAAAATTTGACTGCTTTTAACTAATTAGGTTACTTTGTTTTTACATAAGGGGCATAATCCAGCAGAAAAGCCAGTTTTAGTCATGTAATCAGTGCTGGCTTGAAATAAAAGTTATACTTTTGGTGAAACTTAGAGATTACTTGTAGGAAATTTAATTGAAATTACAGTACAATATATTTTTACAGATAATACATTGAAAATGCAATAAATATGCAAAATTATAACTGAAAAAAATATGAAAAAGGTGTCTGAATATCCCTCCTCCTTGCCATATCCATCTTGATATTCTGCTGAAAAGGGGGGGGGGGTAATTTTGTGCTCTAATCATGCTGAAAAATGAAGGAATTTTGTTTAAATTTGGTTTATTTGAATAACAAGAGTCATGTTTATCTGCAGTTATTTTTTTTCAATTTCTTTGATATTTTTTAAAATAATTATCTGAGTAAATTCTATTTCAACATGATTATTTTAAAGGTATTACATCACAAATGCTTAAAAAAATTCAAAAGATGGTGTAAATAATAAAAAATTATTATATAAGCTACTAGATGCATTTATCAGTATGTTTTAATAAAATAAAATGTATTTCAGCAATGCATTATCAAGAAGGAAGAGATTAATGAACCCTACCCTCTTACAATGAACAACACATGGACACTCTCGGGATGATCCCTTTGCTTTCATTAAGAGTTCCAAGGTATGGTTTTCTTAGAAAATCTAGTTAATCTCTTAATATTTAAGTTATTTAGAACTTTTTATAGATTATCAGAAAATAAATTTCCTCAGAACTGCAGTTATTTAAACACTTTGCGTACAATTGAGCACTGTATTCAGTCAGACAATATGATTTATCTGCCCTTGGCATTTAATCAATTTATTAATTATGTCAATAATAAGAAATGATATGCAAATAAATATATTTGCCTTTTATGAGAATATACATATTTAACATCAATTACATGAAATGTTCATGAAAATTGGCTAAAATGTAGGTCACCCCCCTTCAAAATTACAAAATTTTCAGTGGGGATGTATTTGATTCTCTGATGCCATCAACCCACTGCTGATAGAATTTGTTTTAATCTTATGTACATTTGAACTAGATATAATTCTCTTTCTTTCCATTGATTATTTTATCTACATTAGTTTTCACTCTTTCCATAACCCAGCTTTTTCTTACAAAAACCTGCTGATTTTCTTCATTTTTCATTAATAACGGGTACCTGCTACCCTGAATGATTAACATGATCTACCTTGAGAAATTATTAGAGATAATAAGAAAAACAAGCAAAACATATGCTAGATTAATCATTTTATTTTAAAAGTTTGAAAGAAAAATAGAAAAATGCTTCAATTTATAGACATCTTTTCTGTTTCACAGATGTTGGTCTGATTGACTGGGGTGTGAAATGTAACAGCCAATGGTGTACTTAAGCTAAGACTGTCAGTCCCAATATTCAAGAGGTGAGATAAGCAATGGATATGTGTTCTAAATTTACTAAATTGACCACTTTTTATAAATGTTTCTTTTACTCTATAGGAAAAACCCCTACATAAACAAATACATGGGCGCAGACATTTTGGACACCCAAAGTTGTGCGGAGGAGAAAATGCTAGCTGGCGCGTGATTGGTCAATAAGAGAAAAGACTTGTTATGTATTTGACAAGTGAAATAAAGTTGATAAAAATCTCATATCAAGACTTGGGTTTCTTTGAGGTATATAGGAGTTACAGGTAAAAATTTGAAGGGAGGAATGCACTTTGGTTAGAGATTTCATTTGGTGTCAAACGCACCTAGTTGTAAACAAATGGAAATTGAAAGTAAAAGTGCAACGGCACGGTATATTTTTTCTGGCATTTTTTGTTTTCCAATATCTCGAACTTTCACGACAAAAAGGTCATTTGCCCGAAATTCAATACATGTATCAGTGAGAGGGGCTAAAGTTTGTATGGAAGTCTATGGGAAAACATTTGGTGGTGTTTGTCCTATAGAATAGGTATGATTTCATGGATAAAAATTGATTACAGCCAAAAAATCAGTCAGTTCCTATAATTTTGGCATTGGGATTATATTTTAGTTAGTTTTGAGTATTTGTTTAAAAATTAGAGGGTTTGGGTAAATTGAGGCTCACAATGGGGACTGCACATAGTGAAAAAATGCCAAAATTTTTGCCCTAGCTCTCATATTTTCAATAAATGTTCATGTAAATAATTTTAAATAAATATTTATACCGAAATTTACTGTGAATATTGTAAATAATACAATATCAATATTTATGGGCATCATCAATACACAAAACATATGAATATCCCCCTCGCAGTTTGAGAAATGCATTTAAATCCATGTGTTTTTTTGAGTGTAGACATTGGAACAGATTGAGTAATCCTCTTTCAAATTTGTGTTAATCAGAGTTGATTGAATAATTTATAACAAAATTTGACTGCTTTTAACTAATTAGGTTACTTTGTTTTTACATAAGGGGCATAATCCAGCAGAAAAGCCAGTTTTAGTCATGTAATCAGTGCTGGCTTGAAATAAAAGTTATACTTTTGGTGAAACTTAGAGATTACTTGTAGGAAATTTAATTGAAATTACAGTACAATATATTTTTACAGATAATACATTGAAAATGCAATAAATATGCAAAATTATAACTGAAAAAAATATGAAAAAGGTGTCTGAATATCCCTCCTCCTTGCCATATCCATCTTGATATTCTGCTGAAAAAGGGGGGGGGGGGGGTAATTTTGTGCTCTAATCATGCTGAAAAATGAAGGAATTTTGTTTAAATTTGGTTTATTTGAATAACAAGAGTCATGTTTATCTGCAGTTATTTTTTTTCAATTTCTTTGATATTTTTTAAAATAATTATCTGAGTAAATTCTATTTTAACATGATTATTTTAAAGGTATTACATCACAAATGCTTAAAAAAATTCAAAAGATGGTGTAAATAATAAAAAATTATTATATAAGCTACTAGATGCATTTATCAGTATGTTTTAATAAAATAAAATGTATTTCAGCAATGCATTATCAAGAAGGAAGAGATTAATGAACCCTACCCTCTTACAATGAACAACACATGGACACTCTCGGGATGATCCCTTTGCTTTCATTAAGAGTTCCAAGGTATGATTTTCTTAGAAAATCTAGTTAATCTCTTAATATTTAAGTTATTTAGAACTTTTTATAGATTATCAGAAAATAAATTTCCTCAGAACTGCATTTATTTAAACACTTTGCGTACAATTGAGCACTGTATTCAGTCAGATCCAGTTTGAATATGATTTATCTGCCCTTGGCATTTAATCAATTTATTAATTATGTCAATAATAAGAAATGATATGCAAATAAATATATTTGCCTTTTATGAGAATATACATATTTAACATCAATTACATGAAATGTTCATGAAAATTGGCTAAAATGTAGGTCACCCCCCTTCAAAATTACAAAATTTTCAGTGGGGATGTATTTGATTCTCTGATGCCATCAACCCACTGCTGATAGAATTTGTTTTAATCTTATGTACATTTGAACTAGATATAATTCTCTTTCTTTCCATTGATTATTTTATCTACATTAGTTTTCACTCTTTCCATAACCCAGCTTTTTCTTACAAAAACCTGCTGATTTTCTTCATTTTTCATTAATAACGGGTACCTGCTACCCTGAATGATTAACATGATCTACCTTGAGAAATTATTAGAGATAATAAGAAAAACAAGCAAAACATATGCTAGATTAATCATTTTATTTTAAAAGTTTGAAAGAAAAATAGAAAAATATTTCAATTCATAGACATCTTTTCTGTTTCACAGATATTGGTCTGATTGACTGGGGTGTGAAATGTAACAGCCAATGGTGTACTTAAGCTAAGACTGTCAGTCCCAATATTCAAGAGGTGAGATAAGCAATGGATATGTGTTCTAAATTTACTAAATTGACCACTTTTTATAAATGTTTCTTTTACTCTATAGGAAAAACCCCTACATAAACAAATACATGGGCGCAGACATTTTGGACACCCAAAGTTGTGCGGAGGAGAAAATGCTAGCTGGCGCGTGATTGGTCAATAAGAGAAAAGACTTGTTATGTATTTGACAAGTGAAATAAAGTTGATAAAAATCTCATATCAAGACTTGGGTTTCTTTGAGGTATATAGGAGTTACAGGTAAAAATTTGAAGGGAGGAATGCACTTTGGTTAGAGATTTTCATTTGGTGTCAAACGCACCTAGTTGTAAACAAATGGAAATTGAAAGTAAAAGTGCAACGGCACATATATTTTTTCTGGCATTTTTTGTTTTCCAATATCTCGAACTTTCACGACAAAAAGGTCATTTGCCCGAAATTCAATACATGTATCAGTGAGAGGGGCTAAAGTTTGTATGGAAGTCTATGGGAAAACATTTGGTGGTGTTTGTCCTATAGAATAGGTATGATTTCATGGATAAAAATTGATTAGAGCCAAAACATCAATCAGTTCCTATTTTTTTGGCATTGAGATTATATTTTAGTTAGTTTTGACTATTTGTTTAAAAATTAGAGGGTTTGGGTAAATTGAGGCTCACAATGGGGACTGCACATAGTGAAAAAATACCAAAATTTTTGCCCTAGCTCTCATATTTTCAATAAATGTTCATGTAAATAATTTTAAATAAATATTTATACCGAAATTTACTGTGAATATTGTAAATAATACAATATCAATATTTATGGGCATCATCAATACACAAAACATATGAATATCCCCCTCGCAGTTTGAGAAATTCATTTAATACACAAAACATATGAATATCCCCCTCGTCCATGTGTTTTTTTGAGTGTAGACATTGGAACAGATTGAGTAATCCTCTTTCAAATTTGTGTTAATCAGAGTTGATTGAATAATTTATAACAAAATTTGACTGCTTTTAACTAATTAGGTTACTTTGTTTTTACATAAGGGGCATAATCCAGCAGAAAAGCCAGTTTTAGTCATGTAATCAGTGCTGGCTTGAAATAAAAGTTATACTTTTGGTGAAACTTAGAGATTACTTGTAGGAAATTTAATTGAAATTACAGTACAATATATTTTTGCAGAAAATACATTGAAAATGCAATAAATATGCAAAATTATAACTGAAAAAAATATGAAAAAGGTGTCTGAATATCCCTCCTCATTGCCATATCCATCTTGATATTCTGCTGAAAAGGGGGGGGGGGTAATTTTGTGCTCTAATCATGCTGAAAAATGAAGGAATTTTGTTTAAATTTGGTTTATTTGAATAACAAGAGTCATGTTTATCTGCAGTTATTTTTTTTCAATTTCTTTGATATTTTTTAAAATAATTATCTGAGTAAATTCTATTTCAACATGATTATTTTAAAGGTATTACATCACAAATGCTTAAAAAAATTCAAAAGATGGTGTAAATAATAAAAAATTATTATATAAGCTACTAGATGCATTTATCAGTATGTTTTAATAAAATAAAATGTATTTCAGCAATGCATTATCAAGAAGGAAGAGATTAATGAACCCTACCCTCTTACAATGAACAACACATGGACACTCTCGGGATGATCCCTTTGCTTTCATTAAGAGTTCCAAGGTATGATTTTCTTAGAAAATCTAGTTAATCTCTTAATATTTAAGTTATTTAGAACTTTTTATAGATTATCAGAAAATAAATTTCCTCAGAACTGCATTTATTTAAACACTTTGCGTACAATTGAGCACTGTATTCAGTCAGACAATATGATTTATCTGCCCTTGGCATTTAATCAATTTATTAATTATGTCAATAATAAGAAATGATATGCAAATAAATATATTTGCCTTTTATGAGAATATACATATTTAACATCAATTACATGAAATGTTCATGAAAATTGGCTAAAATGTAGGTCACCCCCCTTCAAAATTACAAAATTTTCAGTGGGGATGTATTTGATTCTCTGATGCCAGCAACCCACTGCTGATAGAATTTGTTTTAATCTTATGTACATTTGAACTAGATATAATTCTCTTTCTTTCCATTGATTATTTTATCTACATTAGTTTTCACTCTTTCCATAACCCAGCTTTTTCTTACAAAAACCTGCTGATTTTCTTCATTTTTCATTAATAACGGGTACCTGCTACCCTGAATGATTAACATGATCTACCTTGAGAAATTATTAGAGATAATAAGAAAAACAAGCAAAACATATGCTAGATTAATCATTTTATTTTAAAAGTTTGAAAGAAAAATAGAAAAATGCTTCAATTTATAGACATCTTTTCTGTTTCACAGATGTTGGTCTGATTGACTGGGGTGTGAAATGTAACAGCCAATGGTGTACTTAAGCTAAGACTGTCAGTCCCAATATTCAAGAGGTGAGATAAGCAATGGATATGTGTTCTAAATTTACTAAATTGACCACTTTTTATAAATGTTTCTTTTACTCTATAGGAAAAACCCCTACATAAACAAATACATGGGCGCAGACATTTTGGACACCCAAAGTTGTGCGGAGGAGAAAATGCTAGCTGGCGCGTGATTGGTCAATAAGAGAAAAGACTTGTTATGTATTTGACAAGTGAAATAAAGTTGATAAAAATCTCATATCAAGACTTGGGTTTCTTTGAGGTATATAGGAGTTACAGGTAAAAATTTGAAGGGAGGAATGCACTTTGGTTAGAGATTTTCATTTGGTGTCAAACGCACCTAGTTGTAAACAAATGGAAATTGAAAGTAAAAGTGCAACGGCACGGTATATTTTTTCTGGCATTTTTTGTTTTCCAATATCTCGAACTTTCACGACAAAAAGGTCATTTGCCCGAAATTCAATACATGTATCAGTGAGAGGGGCTAAAGTTTGTATGGAAGTCTATGGGAAAACATTTGTGGTCGCAATTTTTTATTCATTGGTTTGAAACCTGGAATAAGTGGCCACCTGTCTTATGTGGCCAATTTGTCATTCTCCCACAAGTGGCCTCTTAAAACAGGTTTGGCTGTATTATAATAGTTTCAAAGCATAGACTTACTTATTTCATGCTTTTGATATTTCTCATACGTAACAAAATTAGCTTCCTTCGGTCAAATCACAACAAATGTGACACATACTTTAGGGGGGACAGTAAACGGGCTTTGACTGACCACGTGTTCCGTTGACTACAAATGCTGCGCTGGAAAACAATTATTTAATACGATTGGTCAGTGTTACTGGGGTATTGTTGGATTCTGTTTTTCATATGTAAAGTAGTATTGATTTTAGTCAAATTAAACATATTCAATAAATGATTGATATAGCACTCAAATTGCAAAATTTTTACCACAGTCTATCAAACAAAGTGACACGCTGTTAATGGAATGATAGTACCTTGTGCAACACTACATTTCAGCTGACGCACAGACAATGAATCAGAATTTACACATACTTGGTAGCTAAGAGTTCGCAAGTATGAATCTACCTATTTTTATTCCAAGCCACATATTCAATATTATTTTTGAAGTACTTTTAATAATGTATGAGGGGTGATCAAAGAGTTCATGAACCAATTGAATAACTTTCT
>NW_026924927.1:0-24800 GCF_032062105.1 Saccostrea cuccullata
CGAATGCTTCCAAGTTGTTCCGAGTAATTCCGAATGAATTCCATGTTGAAATTGATGCCAATTTGGAACTTCTACACACGGGGAGCCTGAGAACCAAGTTATTATTTTTTTAGGCCTCATCTCTTTTTTTCATATTTGAGGATTTAGAACAAACAGTCTGGTGATTTTAACTGAAATCAACATATATGTGTTCATTATTTAAATAATAATTTTTTTTATATCCCCCTTCGAAGAATTGAGGGTATATTGCTTTAATTTGCTGCTGTCTGTCAGTTGGTCGGTCTGTCAACCGGTCTGTCTATTGGTCCACTAAGTTTCCTTCATTTTCTTCACAATCATTGCACATACTGAAATGAAATGTTGGTATACAGATTGATCATATAAATATGTAGGTCAACTTTTGACAGAGTTATGCCCCTTGGACTTGGTAAAATTCCAACTACTGTAGTTCCCTTATTTTTCGCGGCCGAGTACTTCTTATCGCGAATGAGGTCTTCAACAGTCCGATTCTAATCGCAAAAAATATATTTGTTTTTCTTCTTGAAATATTATTGTCCATAAATTGTATCAACTTTTCACAAATTATATCCTCGAAGTCTTTTTCTTTTAAAAGATCAAAATTCAAAAGTTAAAAAAATAATTTTTGTTAGGTCATACAAAAAATAATCCTATGTTGATATCGCGTGAAATCACCTTCGAAAAATTCAATTTATCGCTTATATATCATTAAGAACAAACCCGAGCATTTTTCTTCACAACATAGTACTTATACCTGTACACGGACATTATTTTAGCCTTTGTTACTAAACTTCCTTTACAAAAATATCTGATTTTCCTTTATTCTTTTAATATGCATTTTAATATAAAAATTACTATACATTATATTCAATTAATTCACTCAATTTTAAAAGATATATTATGACTTCTATGACTTTTACTAATGGGGAAAAAAATACTAAGGTTTGATTTATCTTCACAATTAGATAAAACCGATAAAATTATTTTTTTCAAAGGTGACTTCACAACAGATCTTAACTGCCTGTCAGGAAATTCTGTTTGTCAGTGAGATTTTTGATCTATGTTTTCCTTGTAAGGATTGTTGTAATAAACTATTAAATCAGTCCTATAATTTATTCTTTTTTCTTCATATTTTCTATGTAATGACGTACTTTTATTGTGTAAGATAATATGTGCATGTTTCGGATTAAGCAGCTTTAAGGAGTATATTGTATACATGTACCTTGAGTATGCTCGTAATTCGATTTCTTTTAGACTTTTGCTACAACTTATATCCCCGTTAGTATCCAACTAAGCCGAGTGTTAAATTATATTTTAAAGAAACTGCCAAAGTTTTCATATTAAGTTTTGTGCTCAGCAGAAAAATGATTACCTCAAAAAGTAATTTATGTGAAATTGGACAACAATCAAATATTTAAAGAAATCGATGAGTAAAAATTTTTTTTGGGGGGAAAAAATTATTTTTTTTTCTATTTTGAAATTGTACCATGTTTATAGTTATACATATTATTAAGTATTTCAAGGATCATCTGCATTCAGTACTCTGATAAGAGAGATAACTCTTAAAGGTTTGATTTTCTATAATCCCTTTAAATGTCTTTTTGTTCATTTTTTGCCATGCAAACTCAAAATTAATTGCAGTTTACTTGTAAACATTATTTCATTTGGGAATTCATACTGATGTAACAATTTATGAGTGATAAGAGGATTTATGAACCGTATATTAAAACCTGTTGCACAAATATAGTTATGTTAGAATTGAAAATTGATGGAGAATAGAAATTTTATCAGGATCATTGAGAAAATGAACTTTTGGTAAATAATCATGGATTTATTAATCTGGCTTTGTATTTTCTAATACATGCATACTGTACATGTAGTGAAATACACATGTATACCACCAACATTTAGTTTTTTATACATATGGCATTTACCGTATAGCGGGTTTTCTTGGCGGGTGTAAAATTTGGCGTTTTACCGCTATACGGTATTTGCGTGAAAGGAGGTTTGTATTTCATATTATAGAAAATTGGCTGCATATGTCATGTGCATGTGTTGTCAAAGTAAAATATATAACACTTACACCATTTGAATTATTGATTTAATATTTGATATTCTTGTAACTTTGTATGAATAGGACATATTAAACATGCATAAGATATATATACAAGTACACATAAAGGAGTGCAAATATTGTTGCAGAATTTGACGCTTTTTCATTTTATATTGTTTTTGTATATTTGATTTTGTTTTTCAATGAAATGGTTGTGTATTTTATAGATGCAATTTGATTGAGTGGTACATCCTTTGATCAATTTGAAATTACATTAATTTTATGTCTCTTATATTTGCTAGAAGCACTAATCTGTGTTACATGTATAAATAAAAAAAGAATCCGGCTTTTAATTCACATTATTTTATTTAATTTCAAAGTTTCAGTGTTTAGTTTTTGCTCTAATATGTCATGAAATCCAGAACTGACAGAAACTTAAAACACACGATCAATATTCCAGAATTCCATTCAAGAAAATGACTCCCACTAGTTAATCAATGATCTGAATCATTCATGCGTTTTTTAAATGTGTTTATTTCTGTGCTTCCATTCTGTGTATAGCAAAAAGTTTTATATGAAATAAATATTTTATAATTAGATTGTCTTCCTGGTTTTACTTTTTTAACTATCTATTAAGCCATACCATATACAGTTTTCTGTATGACCTTCATTGTATTTTCCCTCCAAGTTGTTCTCCTTGGCTCCAATGCGTGAGGTTAAAGGGGCATGCATTGAAACAATATAAGCTAAAAGTTTTCATTCATATTTTATTTTCGTATGTTTACAGTACTTATAATAAACCAACTTATTAAAGGTATTTCTAATGATCATCAAAAATTTTAATGTCAGTTGTTGAGATTCCAGAGAGATTTTTTTTTTCATTTTGAACAAGGTACATGTCATGTTTTTGTTTTCATTATACAAGTTAATTCTAAATACAATTAGACTGAATCAACTGGTTTGTTGAATCTCCTTTCGTTATAACCATGATATTTTCTATACATTTAAACAAAACCAAAGGTACAGACCTTGTTTCCTTTTTTTTAAAATATAAAGAATTGTAAAAATTCTCTATCTCCTTTGTCAATAAACAAATGACATTCAAATTTATGATCATCAGAATTGCCTTAGTAGGGAATTGTAAATATCAAAATGGTTAAAAAAAATGAAGTTTAAATAGAATTTTCTTTTTTTGTACAAGCATTGGCGTCAGAAGCAAATTGAAAGTGGGAGAGGGCTAAGTGTAAGAGAAATAAAAAATCAGACCTATAAAAAAAACTGACAAGCAAAAAAAAAAAGAAAGAAAGAAAGGGAATGTTCTTTTTCCCAAAACACGAAAATCCTATTTTGTGGGGGCCCGGGTTAGGTTCGAACTTCATTACCCAAATTTTTTTCCGAAAACCACCACTTTCCTCATTTTTAACCTATACTACGACTTGTCTGTGCAAAGTGGGGTGCTAGACCTACGCAGCAATGTTCAATGTCTATACAAAGTATATATTTGGAAAAAAAGTGTGTGTGTGTGTACATTTCCCCCCCCCCCGGTTCCGAGGCCTATGACAAGTGACTTGGAGTTATCGTTCTAAGCATTCATTTCTAATTTTACAAACAAGTTCTAGTCCATATTTTTGGTGCTTATACAGAATATACTTTACACTGTAAATAACCCTTTATTAAATTCATTTCTAGTACTTTTCTGTTAGTAAAATGGATAATTGAATGTCGTCAAATTAATAATGATGAAAAGCTTTGAATTTCATAATAACAATACTACATACATAATTATCATTTTCAATGCTTTGGTATAATGTATTGCCCTATTAATTTTAAGATTTCTAAAGATAGAGGGTCAGCACACAAGCTTTTCCTTCAGTGTCTCGAGAACCATTTTTCTTGACGGATTTCGAACTTACTACTTGTCCAAAAGGTAGTACATAACAGATAGGCCAAATTTAATGCAAATAATTTTGATGTAGGAAGACTTTGTCTTATTATTTTTTATGGCGATCTGTAGGAATATTTCATCATTTTTAAATTATTTTTTTCTGGACCAAGCCACTGTGTTCTTACTTTCTGGAACTTGCCCAATATATTGTACCCCCAATGAGATATAATTAAGACATCAAGAACATATAAAAATTTCATATTATTCTTTATTTTTATAATCCATGTAATATATATTCAAAAAAGTAATATTTATACAACCGAAAAAATATATAAAGACTATTCTCCCTAGTGAGTACATCGTAGTACTATATGCGGCACAATCAAAACACTAGGTCATTGGGTGTAGATTCTTTAGAGTCAAATGTCCTACAATTGTGTACACACTGTGTTTGTTGCTTCATTCAGAAGAGGTTCTACTAATCAACTCTGTCTCTTTCTGTCTTCCTCATTTAATGGCCTTCTTGGTCCCACCGTGTGTAATACAGTCATCCCAATCTGGCCAGAATTCTGCCTTCATTCTCTCACAGTATCCACAAAGATTTTCAAACTCTGAAATGTACATGTATAAAAGAAAAATTACAAGGTACATGTGTACTTCAATCAGAGAATCACCGAACCCACCCACCCCCTCCACAGAAAAAGAGGATAGTGGAAGAAAAGGCAGATGGAAAGACAGAAGAATCTTGACCTTTCAGCCTTTGGACTTTAAGTTAATAAGAGTCTTAAAAATGTTTGTAAAAATTTTACTTAAATTTCTGACTTTAAGTTTCAATGTGAAAATTTACAGATATCTAAAGTTATATCCTGAAATGAATGTATGCAACATATAAATTTCTGTTCTTGTCTTAAATAATGACCTTGACATTTGACTCTAAAAGCAATACGGGTCTTCTTAAGACCATAAGGCTTTGTGAGATAAAAAAAAGTTGTGAAATAAAATTTCAATGCAAAAGCTCAGGCTTTTGAAACTACATGTATTGTCTGGAAATTAAACTGTTATGTACAGACAGAATAACAGACAATTCAAAGGAGCTTCCAATTGTAGTTAATGTATATTTTCAACGGGATATGTGGATCTATAGCTGGCTTGGTCTGAAAAAAGGCGTTCATTTTTTCTAGACTATTGAGCTACCGCTACAGATTCCTTACTTTTGAATTCTTCCTCTAAAAATGATCCAAATCCATTCCAATAGCACTGGGAGAGAATTCCAAATATAGCGCAATCCGACTGACAAGGCCTCTCTCCCAGAAAGAACTTTTTCTTCCCTGAAAACAGAAACAATACCAAATTACGAGTTCTGTTCAAGCAAATGTGCTTGCATTGATATTCATGCCTTTTCATTATACCGGTATATTTATTATACCGGGGTATATGTCTAGTAAAAACAAATTATGTGTTTGCACAAACCTAAAAAGTTAGAAAAATTCGTAAAGCATTCAACAATGATTGTCTCCACTTCTTTTTGGGAATGGCGACCCATTCCTTGCGCATGCGCTTGTTTTCCCAAGACACGCTTCATCAGTTTCTTGAAGATCCAAGGAATTTTAACATATTTGGAAAGTTCGTTGGCTTCATCGTAAACCCAACGATGTAGCACAATTGTCCTGTATTGAAAAGGAAAATGATCCAATTGTCATTATTACATGTAAGGATGGATACAAATAAGAACAGGATGCCTGGATTGGCATGCACACATATTTGAATATTAAAATACAAGAAAAATTCACATGTGTAAATTATTCACTGAAAATTAATAGAGGTCTAGATTCAATCTCGTTTTAACATGTACCAGTAAAAGTACTCCTCCGCCACTTTTTGAAAAGAATAAGCTATGGCCTTTTCCTCGTCTGTGAAATCTTTGTCCAGATCTATATTGAGTGTTTTATTGATGAACTTGACACAAAACTCTGAATCTGCCACCTCCTCCCCATTGTATTCAATCCATGTTATTTTTCCTTTAGAACTTCTGTTTCTACCGCTGTCGTATTCATTCTGGTTTGAATATTGTAAAATTGATCCTTTACATATATTTCTTATAGCAATAAGTTCATTCAGTTGTAAATAAATGAATTCAATTATAAAGACAATACAAATGGATAACCATGAGTGACTTCTTGCAACAATCCTTTATACTCAGTATCAAACCTGATATGGAACTTTTGCCATTCTCAAATAGGTTTCCAGTTTTACAGCGAATGCAGTTAGACTAGGAGCAAACGGACCTCTGGGAACTGTATGGTGAATAACCGTGTCTCTAGGGTAAGATTTTCTGAAGAAAACACACAAGAATAAAAAATACAGACAATCATAATTATACCCCCCTTTGAAAAGAAATAGTATATATTAGTGATCTAAGTACGTCCGCCTGTTACGCTTGGGGTACCCATCTCTTATCCGCAACTCCTTTCATGCGATGAGACTTTCAAGGAATATCTTTATTACATATTGCCATTGTGCATCTCCTATTTTATTTTTTGTTCTGACACATATTTTGGATTTCCCATAGCAAAACATGGACACTGCCATTGTATTCATATATGGCAGGCGGGGGATATCATTTAGTGAGCTCATTGCTCACAGTACCTCTAGTTAATCCAGAATTCACATAGGAAAAATTAGGTCATACGTACACAATTTATTTTTTCAATTTGTTATCTTTCCATTTATTGTTAAAACCGAGTAATTTCCATCCAATGACTCGTAATGCATCTTGGCTCTCCTGACACCTCTATTTCCCGCAACCACCTCTTCCTGTCCTCTCTGCGTTAAGATCATCCAGTGTTTCAGAACCAGCACCAATGTATTATCTTTCCATCAATGTACAGCTTGTCTTTAACTAGGCCCTACTTTGATCTTCCTTGGCTTTCTTGAAAATGGGGTACACGCCCTTTCTCCGTTCTTGTATTTCTTTTGGGAATTGTTCACCAATCGAGAGGTTTGTGTCTTTTACCTTTGTAGGCATTTTTCTGGATGAGTTCCCGCTGGGAAAATCTAGTAAATTTTGCTACAATAGGGCGCGGTTTTCGTTGCTTATCATGCCGATTCTAGGTAACGTTTCAATTTGAATGTCATCCAATAGTTCTCAATTGATAGAGCATTTTGTCTTTATAGTGACTTCACAATTTTCTTGCTCCCCTGGCCTGCTAGTGCCGTTGTCATATCAGACGGGCTCTAGCATTAATCTGTAAGAACTCTATTTGTGAGCCTTATGTTTTTCTTCATGGAATTTTCCAACGCTGTTTTCAATTCATTGAGTGCTTTTGAGCTGTTTTTACCCTTAGTGTCGAGTGATTTTGAAATACATTCTTGTTTTTTTCCCTCTAGTACGCGAGTGTTTAAGCTTTTTATGTCATTTTTAAAGTTTGACAAGGAAATCTCAATCAACTCTAACTTTTCAAGTTCTTGGCTCATAATATCTGAGAAAAAAATTCCTTGAACCCACTGTTGGGAAGCCTGGAGAGAATTGTTCGATTGGAAATTCTGGTGGTGCACTTTGCATTTCCGTCTGTATAGGTATTGATTGCATGGGCTGTAATTGATGATAGGAAACATAACCTAGCTATGTGCTGGGTGTGTTGCATTTACTGATTCTCTGCATTACCGTGAAGTATTTGTTGACTAGCGGCCATCTTACCCTGCGCAGATTTTCGCTCTTGTATCTTTTTCTTCGGTGTTTTGGAGACTGAACACGCACAAGAATTCATAAAACCAAGATATATTTACACAGTCAAACACATACAAGATCCCGAACTAAAGCAATTCATGCTTCTAGCAGTGGAATCAAATTAAAGTGCATGAATTCTCTGGACGAAAAAAACCCATGTCCACCTCTGTATGTGTCAACTGATAATATGCTAAATGGAAGATTTACTGTTGCGACAGGACTTTGTTCAGTGTGTTAATTAAACCTAAATTTTTCTGTTGACACATTGAATTCTTGTAGTTTCTTTACGTTACTCAGCTTATTATGGTAAGTAAAATTCACAAAAATGAACTAAACATATATATAGTTTCAGATTTTATGAACTCGATTCATCTACTGTAAACTATAGTTTACGATCGGAAACATCATAATGGTGTTTAGTTCACATTTCTGTTTTATAGTTGACGCCTTAATCTACATTTCATTATAGTAGACTGAAAAGTATTATAAAGTATCAGTGAAGTATCATTAAATTTTATTCAGTGGTATAGGAGGAGTTGTGAATAAGCGATGGGTAACCTTCAATATTTAAACTAGAGGTACTGTGAGCACCGAGTTCACTATATATGAAATCCCCCGCTTCCCAGATCAAGAAGTAAAATAGGAGGTTCACAATGGCATTATGTTATAAAGAATCTGCGAAAGTATCATTAAATGTTATTCAGTTTTAAAGGAATGAAACATGCAGACATAATGAACATTATTCAAGATCAAAAGTTCTTAAAACAATACAAAGCATGCGCAGGAGCAGAGCGAACGCGGAACTCTTATACATCAGAGGTGGGATCAGGTGCCATGGAGGAGTGAGCATCCCTTGCCAACTGGTCACACCCGCCGTGTGCTCCTTGACATTATCGGGAAATAACGGCCGGAAAAAATTAGTCGTCAATTCCGTGTTGCGTATAGGAGATGGGTAATGTAATCTTCAATAGTATTGAAAGAATTTCAGTGTCCGTGTTTGGCTAAAGGAAACCTGAAATATGTGTTGGATCTAAAAGATAAATACGGGGTTAATGGCCCTAAATTTAACAAAAAAATTGTGAAAGTCAGTCACATTAAATTTTATTCAGTGGTTTAAGACCTAGAGGGACAAGCGGATAAGAGATGGGTACCCCAAAGCATGAGACAGACGTACATACAGCTAGACAGAGGGACGAACGGACATCCCGATCACTATAATTTTATACCCTTCAACTTTCAAGGAAAAAGTAACAATACAAAGAAAGAAAACGAAATGTGACAGGACAATTATCAAATAAAATCTAATTCTTATTTAAAAGAGAAGAATAAGAAAGAAAACAAACATGTTGACAGTTCTTAATCACGTGATCTAAAAAAAATCATAATGAAAATATTTGTTGTAAGAATTCTCCTATCTTGAAAGGTGTAGTTTCCCCCTTTTTTTCATCAGAAATAAAACATACATGTACATGTACCACTTATATTTTTAACCCGCCTTTTTCTGGAATGCCAAGTTAACATTATTATATTTAAATTTTAATCCTTCTTCAAATCAATTGTATCAATATTCAAATCAATTTCATCTATCTTTAGGTTAAATTCAATTATTCAATCCTATAGATCATTAATTCATTTGAAGATAGGTATAATTCATTTGATCTTAATTATTTATCTTTAATTCAACTGTACCTATCTTCAATTCATTTGAAAATACTAGGTCCAAATACGTTTACTACTAATTGAAGATAGGTACAATTATTTGAAGAAAGATTCAAATATTTGAATATATGTTAAATAGCCTTCCATTTAAAACTTTTGACATGATCGGGCGCATTAATTGTTGAAAGCACAACCAGTTAAATTGTTTTGACCCCTCTGGCTCTCCATACATGTGGTTAAGAATGTGATTAGTCACTTACTTGCTATTTTTTGTGAATTTCTTAAACACTGCTATGACAGCAATTCCAAGAGAAGCAGCCACGCATATCTCTTTGTAATGAGTTTTCATAAATGTCTGCACTCCTTCCATTATACTACTTTTTAAAGTTATTGAATATATAATACTTCTAAACGTCCATCGTCTTTCAAGTGTTAAAATCCGGTTTCGTTTGTATGGCTATCTGTTATGTACATAAATACGTAAATTCTTAGCAATTGAAAAAAAATGTTCTAAATTTTGACCTTTTTTCCAACCCTTTCAATCTACATAGGCACTCCCCATCATACTTGTTAGAAAATACGCCGTGAAACTTGCTCATTTTACGCATTAATACATGACTCATAATGTTATTTTCAATTTTTATGATACATATATTTGTTTGTATCTGATTCATTTGTTCTAAGATGGATAGGGCATATGCAAAATTTAATTAATTATCCAGATAGTCCTGTGGGTTTTTTAATGATATTAAAAACACCACCGTTAAGCACTTTTAATGATCTATATTTTGCCGTTATCTTTTAAATAATACTATTTTAAAGAACGTTGTAAATTGTAAATATTTACATTTGCAAATGTTTTCCTTTATATAACACGTAACTTGAAAGCATTTGCGTATGGGAAAATTAATCCGGTACGGATTTCTCAAGCAAGATTCATGTTTTTTTTTCTTGTATGTTGAAATTGAATTAAAATACACTCTTATGTACATAAAATTCCCCGATCAAAATAAACAGAATGTAACTTTTAACGTCTTTTTAGCCTTTTTGTGTATATCAAAAGAAAATGTCAACATGTGCGTATATCTTGATACGACTAACCTGTTAATCGGTCGGAACGTCTTGCGGTTAACCGGTAAGCAATCAATTGCCATCCCTAATATTTTGAAACAATAAACGTTATTTTATAAATATACAGCTACAGTTTGAAAGTATCAAGTAGATGCATTGGAAATAAATGTTTCAATATAAGTTCAAAATGGAAGGTGCTTTAAATTGGATTAAATCGTTAATTATTAATTGGTTAATTTCTCAGACTGCCCATCCAAGGTGAACGTCTTGGCCATTGTGTAAGGAGTGATAGCAGGTATTGTGTTCTTTGGAATTCTTCTTCTTCTTATCTGGAAGCTGTTTACTACGATCAGTGACAAGCGAGAGCTGGCCAGGTTTGAAAAGGAGGCGCAGAATGCCAAGTGGGATACGGTAAGAATCAACTGGCAAATTCTGTGTAGAAATAGTCAGATTTAATGGAAAAATATATTGAAACTTAAGTTAAAAGTTAGATATACATGTATGAATGCATTGGAGACATTTCCATTTTAATTTTAATGTACATATACCAGAGTCTTAAATTTTTTGATTTATTCTGTTCTGTAATATTTTTTTACTAAAACGAAAGAAGAATTTTAATCTTTCATTAAGATGACTAGAAATTGTAGACATTCATTAAAATTTCTTTTATTTTAAATGGTAAATAAATCAATACTTATTTTGGGGACAGAAAATGACTTTCATGGTTTTATTTTATGCATAATGATTATTATAAATTGCATGTTATTTAACCATTCTTTTCTTTTAACAGGGAGAAAATCCAATTTATAAAAAAACAACATCAACTTATAAAAACCCAATGTTTGGAAAAAATAAATAGAGGGCACGCTGTTTATTGAATACCAAAGACACATAGTATTGTAATCATTATCTGACATATTGTATATGTATTGTAGGGGGAGAATCCAATTTATAAGCAAGCTACATCCACGTTTGTCAACCCCACCTACAGGCAATGAAAAGTCAACATGAAGATGGTCATTCAAGACTTGGGGATAAAAAATATTGTAGACAGGTGTACAACATGCAATGAAAAATGATTTTCAAGAAATGGTTTGGGTCATTTGATATAGATTTAGATTCAACCTGGTAAAAGTTTTAATCACTTACTAATTTCAAAATGCTCAGAAATGAAAAAGAAGCATGTTGAAATATTTTACTAACTATATTGCATGAACAAATTCTTTCTCATCATTTATGATCAAAATTTAGAATTGGGGTGCATGGTTAAGACTGCATGTTTACATTCCTGTTACAAATGTCTTGATTTCCATCAGATTGAGACAAGCATACAGGGGTTTCAGATGTGATGTAGTTGCATGAGTTAACTCCCTTGTCATAGCTTGCAGCAAGGGTGTCCTATTCTCTCAGCTGCATGATTTATGTCGAGGGCTTTCTTGTGACATCAGAGAAGTGTATGATGGCATTTTCTCCCAATTCGTGCCATTAGTTGAGTGTAACAAGTAGAAATGTTTTCCCAATATATATTCCACTGCCATAGTATTGGTTTCTAAAATGTTAAACTCTTAATGGTTTCCCATCCTTCAGTTTGATTGAAGTTTAGTCAATTACTAATTATAATTTAATCTGGAGTAAATGTCTATTGCATTTTATTTTGTATTTGTTTTAGATATGTTGGAATATCACTGAATATGCAATTATACTGAAATACAGAGTCATGTAAAATAAAATATAACGTTTTTTCCAAAAATTATGTTACCTATGCACACATTTTCATGGTTGTATTAGAGAAAAATATATCTAATATTTGACATTTTGATGGGTATTTAATAGATGAATATGATTTGATATTGAGGAAAAAGAAAGTTGTTGCTTAATTTTTTGGGGATCTTTTGATCTGTTTTTTTTTACCTGCCATCATCTAAAAGATAAGAATGAATTTAAACAAAGCAAAAGAGAAGAGAAAGTTACAAAAATGGATAATGGTATGAAATGGATGGAAATTTTACAGATTTCTTTCTGTAGAAAAATACTCAGATGAGTACTTGAAATAAAGCATTAATTTATAAGTACATGTATATGTAGTGAAGGCATGAAATGTCCTACATGTAACAAATAAAATATCTAAGGTGTATATGTCCATTAATATTTAACAAGAAACTGTAAACCAATTTTTATTTGAAGTTAGCCTATAACTTTTAATTTGCCTGACTAAAGAAATTTTCAAAATAAATCCATTAAATGAATAATTCATGGTGTGAAACATTAGTGAGAAATGGAAGGTCAAAAACTCGGAGAAATTCTACATGCAAATAAAAATTGGTTTACGGGTGTGCAATATGTGCCTTTTGTAAAGTATTGCATTCTGTGATTTATTTGAGTGTTTCCTAGTTTGTAATGGCATTTTACATCAACTGTGTTTTGTCTTAAAGGAGTATATTGCATTGTGCACTTTGATTATCATTCCTGTCCGTCTATATTTAAGCTGAGTATCAATAATATTTTAAAGGAATTGACAATTTTTTCAATACGTTTTTTTTATATAGTAAATACACTGTTTGTGTTACACCAAGTTACACTAAATGAAGTTTTTTGCCTTAAAAACAATTTATGTGAAAGTGGACAACAATCAAATATTGAAAGAATCAATTAGATGAGTAAAACTTTTCTTTGATTTTTTTTTTATTTTGAAATTATACCGTGTTTATAGTTATACATATTATTATAGTATTTTAAGGTTCATCAATACTCTGATAAGAGAGATAACTCTTAAAGGTTAATTTTCTATAATTCCTTTAAATGTCTATTTGTCCATTTTTTGCCATGCAAGCTCAAAATTGTTTGCATTTTACTCATAGACATTTCATTTGGGAATTCATAAATGTAACAATTTATGAGTCATAAGAGGATTTATGAACCTTGAATTAAAACCAGTTGCACAAATATAGTTATGTTAGAATTGAAAATTTAGGGAAAATGAACATTTTATACAGGATCATTGAGAAAATTAATTTTTGGTACATAATCATGGATTTATTATTTGGCTTTGTATTCTCTAATTGGACAAATTATGGTTTTACATACAGTGAAATATACCACCAACTTTTAATTTTCTATACATATGACATTATTTGTGTAAAAGAAGGTAGGTATTTCATATTAAAGAAAAGAAGCTGCATTCGTCATGTGCATGTGTTGTCAAAGAAGAATATAGAACACTTACACCATTTGAATTATTGATTCAATATTTGATATTCTTGTAACTTTGTATGAATAGGACATATTAAACTTGTATAGGATATATATACACATAAAGGTGTGCAAATATTGTTGCAGAATTTGATGCTTTTTCATTTTATGTTGTTTTTGTATATTTGATTTTGTTTTTCAATGAAATGGTTGTGTATTTTATAGATGCAATTTGAATGAGAGGTACATCCTTTGAGCAATTGGAAATCACATTAATTTTATGTATCATAATAATTGCTAGTACTATACCTGTGTTATTAATTGAAATAAAATCCTGCTTTTAATTCACATTATTTAATTTAATTTCAAAGTTTCAGAGTTTAGTTTTTGCTCTAATTTGTCATGAAACCCAGAAGTGACAGAAACCTGAAACACACAATCAATATTCCAGAATTCCAGCTGCTAAGAAAAATGACTTCTGCTAGTTGATCTGAATCATTCATGCGTATTTTTAAATGTGTTTATTTCTGTGCTTCCATTCTGTGTATAGCATATAAAGTTTTATATGAAATAAATATTTTATAATTAGATTGTCTTTCTGGTTTTACTTTTTTAACTATCTATTAAGCTATACCATATACAGTTTTCTGTATGACCTTCATTGTATTTCCCCTCCAAGTTGTTCTCCTTGGCTGCAATGCGTGAGCTTAAAGGGGCATGCATTGACACAATATAAGCTAAAAAAATTCATTCATATTTTATTTTCGTATGTTTACAGTACTTATAATAAACCGAGGTATTTCTAATGATCATCAAAAAATTTTAATGTCAGTTGTTGAGATTCCAGAGAGATTTGGAGCTCCCATTTTTTTTTTTTTTTTTTTTTTGAACAAGGTACGTCATGTTTTAATTTTCATTATACAAGTTTATTCTAAATACAATTAAACTGAATCAACTGGTTTGTTTAGTCTCCCTTTGTTATAACCATGATGTTTTCTATACATATAAACGAAATCAAAGGCAAAAACCTTGTTTCCTTTTTTAAATATAAAGAATTGTAAAAGTTCTCTATCTCCTTTGTAAATAAACAAATGACATTCAAATTTATGATCATCAGAATTGCCTTAGTAGGGAATTGTAAATATCAAAATGGTTAACAAAAAATGAAGTTTAAATAGGAGAATTTTCTTTTTTTGTACAAGTGACTCGGAGTTATGGTTCTAAGCATTCATTTCTAATTTTACAAATAAGTTCTAGTCCATATTTTTGGTGCTTATACAGAATATACTTTACACTGTAAATAACCCTTTATTAAATTCATTTCTAGTACTTTTCTGTTAGTACAATTTATAATTGAATGTCATCAAATTAATACTGATGAAAAGCTTTGAATTCCATAATAACAATACCACATACATAATTATCATTTTCAATGCTATGGTATAATGTATTGCCCTATTAATTTTAAGATTTCTACAGATAGAGGGTCAGCACACAAGCTTTTTCTTCAGTGTCTCGAGAACCATTTTTCTTGACGGATTTCAAACTTACTACTTGTCCAAAAGGTAGTACATAACAGAGAGGCCAAATTTAATGCAAATAATTTTGATGTAGGAAGACTTTGTTTTGTAAATTTTTTATGGCGATTTGTAGGAATATTTCATCATTTAAAAAAAATTTTCTGGACCAAGCGACTGTGTTCTTACTTTGTGGAACTTGCCCAAGATATTGTACCCCCAACGCGATATAAAACATCAAGAACATATAAAAAAAATTTCATATTATTCTTTATTATCATAATCCATGTACAATGGATAATTAATAATGCATAATATATATATATATATATATATATATATATATATATATATATATATATATATATATATATATATATATATTCAACAACAAAAAAAAAACCGTGTTATTTATACAACCGAAAAAATGTAAAAGACTATTCTTCTATATGACTAGTACTACATGCGAAATCAAATCACTAGGTCATTGGTGTAGATTCTTTAGAGTCAAATGTCCTACAATTGTGTACACACTGTGTTTGTTGCTTCATCCAGAAGAGATACTACTAATCAACTCTGCCTCTTTTTTCTCTTTTCCTCATTTAATGGCCTTCTTGGTCCCACCGTGTGTAATACAGTCATCCCAATCTGGCCAGAATTCTGCCTTCATTCTCTCACAGTATCCACAAAGATTTTCAAACTCTGAAATGTATAAAAGAAAGATTACAAGGTACTTAAGAGAATTACTGACCCCTCCCCCAGGCTCACTCCAAAGAAAAAGAGGATAGTGGAAGCTAAGAAGAGGCAGATGGAGGGACAGGGAAGAACCTTGACGCTCGGCTTTTGGACTTTAAGTTAAGTGGGAGTCTTAAAAAAAGTTTGCTAAATTTTTACTAAAATTTCTGACATTAAGTTTCAATATGACAAACAGAGATCTTAAGTCATACCCTGAAATGAATGTATGCAGAATATTAACTTCAATTCTGGTTTTAATTAATGACCGTGACATTTGACTCCAAAAGAAATGCGGGTCTTCCTAAGGCCATAAGGCTTTGTAATCAAAATTAGGAGTTATGAAATAAAATTTCAATGCAAAAGCTCAGGCTTTTGGAACTATTGTCTAGAAAGTAAACTAAAATGTACAGACAGAATAACAGACAATTCAAAGGAGCTTCCAATTGTTGTTCATATATATTTTCAATGAAATATAGATCTATAGCTGGCTTGGTCTGAAAAAAAGGCGTTCATTCCATTTTTGCTAGACCATTGAGCTACCGTTGCAGATTCCTTACTTTTGAATTCTTGTTCTAAAAATGAACCAAAGCCATTCCAATAGCACTGGGAGAGAATTCCAAATATAGCGCAATCCGACTGGCAAGGCTTATCTCCAAGAAAGAACTTTTTCTTCCCTAAAACACACAAACAATACCAAATTACGAGTTCTGTTCAAGCAAAAATATGATTGCATTGATATTCATGTCTTTTCATTATACTGGTATATTTATTATATACGTCTAGTAAAAACAAATTATGTGTTTGCACAAACCTAAAAAGACAGAAAAATTCTTTAAGCATTCAATAACGATTGTCTCCACTTCTTTTTGGGAATGGCGACCCATTCCTTGCGCATGCGCTTGTTTTCCCAAGACACGCTTCATCAGTTTCTTGAAGATCCAAGGAATTTTCACATATTTGGAAAGTTCGTTGGCTTCATCGTAAACCCAACGATGTAGCACAAGTGTCCTGTATTGAAAATGAAAATGATCCATTTGTCATTATTACATGTAAGGACATATACAAATAAAAACAGGATGCCTGGATTGGCATGCGCAAATATTTGAATATTCCAGTACAAGAAAAAAATCACATGTAAATTGTTCAGTTAAAATTAATAGAGGTCTAGGTTCAATCTCGTTATACCAGTAAAAGTACTCCTCTGCCACTTTTTGAAAAGAATAAGCTATGGCCTTTTCCTCGTCTGTGAAATCTCTGTCCAGATCTATTTTGAGTGTTTTATTGATGTACTTGACACAAAACTCTGAATCTGCCACCTCCTCCCCATTGTATTCAATCCACGTTATTTTTCCTTTAGAACTTCTGTTTCTACCGCTGTCGTATTCATTCTGATTTGAATATTGTAAAATTGATCATTTTGCATATAATTCTTATAGCAACAAGTTCATTTAGTTGTAAATAAATGAATTCAATTATAAAGACAACACAACTGAATAACCGTGAGTAACGGTTTTCAACACTCCTTTATACATGTAATACTCAGTATCAAACCTGATATGGAACTTTTGCCATTCTCAGATAGGTTTCCAGTTTTACAGCAAATGGGGTTAGACTAGGAGCAAACGGGCCTCTGGGAACCGTGTGGTGAATAACCGTATCTCTAGGGTAAGATTTTCTGAAGAAAGTACACAATAATAAAAAATACAGACAATCATAATTACATGTATATACTGCCCACTTGAAAAGAAATAGTAAATGTGTAGTGATCTATATCCGTCCGTCCGTTACACTTTGGGGTACCCATCTCTTATCCGCAACTCCTCTCATGCCACTGAATGAAATTTGACGAGAATTTCAAAGAATACTGTATAGGGGATTAATTTCACGGGTTGTAAATTTCACGTTTTTCTCTTCTCTGACACTGTCGCGGTTTCTTGAATTCGCGGATTTGGTATATAATAAAAGTTTCCTTCCTCATCCATACCTATTGAAAACTTATTCACTGTTCGATATTCCCTGTGGTGTAGGCATTAATCATAACAAATAACATTATTGATAGATTTCTATACTGGTTGTATTAGACCTTGTCAAATGCCCATCATATTAAACAATATCAAATTGGTCTTAACAACTTCATCTATACCAAATTAATTTTGAAAATAAAAGACTGCATCGATGCCATCAAATGACATTTGCTTTTTAAACTGACCAGCAGTTCTTCTTCTCTAATTCCCAAAGGATGCAGATAAGAAGATGCTAGCTAGCCTTCCTAAATTGAACTCATTAATTAATCTTTGACTGGATGCTTGTCTACTCATTACTATAGATGAATGAATCTGCAGTATCTACCATAAATCTTTTTTAAAACATAAAAAATACCATGACAATTTTTTTTATTAACAGTTAATGTCAGAAAGGTTTTAATATGCGATTTCTATGGAAAATGACATGCTGATTCCACCCCTATGAAATAAGTTTTTTAAATTAATAATACTATACAATATAAGATTAGTTTATTATGCAATATCAAATTAGTGTTGATTACTTTTCTTCAAAATCATTTTAAAATTTAGGCTAGCCAACAAGAGCTATTTTTAATCCAACAGGCTAACCCATCTGCCCAATTCCCAAAGGGATATAGATAACACTGATGCTCTCAAATTAGCTCTTCGCACTAAACTCATCAATTTCTCTCAAATTTGACATGCAATTTTCTGTTATCAAAACTCTTGACCAGTGCTTGATAATTACACCCATGGGAGACATGGGATTTCTCTAACATACATTATATTTGTTATAGATTGTTGTCAAGTATATGCTGAAAAAATCAGTATTTTCTTGATTTCACACTTTTTTTTATAAGGATACAACTAAATTTTTACATTTTTTAGGATTATGAAATGCAGAATTTTTAAGACTTAGTTTTTTTTTTTTTAAAAAAACACTTAAATTAAAGGTCACAGTGACCTTGAAATAGGTTTCGACACACCTTCTACCCAATATGTATACATTTGCCAAGTTTGATAGTTCTAGGTCTAATAGTTTACTTGTTATGAGCCGGACAGGATTTTTCCATATTTGGCCATAGCATCTTAATTAAAGGTCAGAGCGACCTACTTTTTGTGCGAGACACATTGTCTACCCAAGAAGTATCAGTTGACAAAGTTTGATAATCCTAGGCCTAATAGTATTGAAGTTATGAGTCGGACACGAATGGACAGACAGCCGGACGGACGGACGGACATGAAGCCTATAACATAATACACCCCGTCTAAAGGCCGAGCTTGACCTACTTGAAAATCCGGTGGTAGTGCAAGTAAGCAAATTTGGTGTAGGGCGGCGCTTACTGCTGCAGCCAAGTTAAAAATAAAACCCAGCATGCTGATAACAGAAGACAGTTCATGTGTTACTTGGCTAAACAAGTCGCCCACTGTGATAATCTTTACAGAGTATAAACATACAAAGCAGGATCTACAAGACTATATTATTGATTATATACAATTTTGATTAAAATAAAAATGTATTAATTATTTCAATTACATTTATAATTTAATATTTCATATGTACAAAATAATTTGGACTCAATATTATAACAGTTCATTTCAATAAAAGCTTTCTACATATTTACACCAGATATTATCACTGTACTTAAATGTTAGTTTTTTGTACACTTTCTTCCCTTTTTGTCTTCGTGGGGCATTCGGATTCCTTGAATGATACACAGAGGTGTGCTCCCTGTCAACGTTTTCATTCCAGTGGCAAACAGCTAAGTTTGATCTGAGTTTATACTGGTTTTCTCCAAACACTATTCTCTTGTCTTGAAATATGTTCATGACATTATCAAAATTTTGTACATAGAAAGTATCTTTACCTAAAACATAATCCTCGGGATATTTATAGATAATTGATCCTTTCAGTGCATTTTCTAAAAGTTTTTTTGGCGATTTTACTTGTTAATACGACTCGGGAAGGCTCATAATTTTCATCCTTTTTGCATCTAGACTCTGGATGACACTTCTCATGCAAGTTTTCATAGTGCGGAATTATATTCTCCATAAATTCTTGCAGTTTTTTTGGATTTCCATCACAATGACGAACAGCCCAATGAACATGAGTGGCAATTGGTTCGGTCTTGTCAACTAGCTGCTCACTCCAGGTAACTCCCTCGGACTTCTTACTACCACAAGAAATATTTTTCAGTGATTTTTTAAGTGCTTTCACTGAATGCCATAAGTCGTGTTGATTTGTTGTTTCATCTGAATCTTTGTTAAATTTGTTGATACTGAGGTTTCTATCATGAGAGTGGATCTTGACGGTGACATCTTGGGAGGTGAAATTTTCATAGATGGTCTCTGTGCCAATTCTTTCATGTCGTTGGGAAACTGGGTCCTGTTGTTTTGTGACATGGACACAATCCAAAACTTTATGACATTTCTTACCGATGGCCACTACAGATGTGTCTTTTGGGTTTTTACGCCATCCATGCCTAGCATCTGTTAAAATATTAATTCCATCCAAATCTTCGTAACTTCCAATTTCTTCATGAAGAGCATCTTGAATGGATTCTTGATATTCGACCTCAACAGAATATTTTCATATTCTTCAAAAAATTGTTTCCTCCTGGCCCAGTTGATGCATCCTAATCAACTTCCATTTGAGAATCTTGTGTAATGAGATGGAGCATTTCACTACACATGAGACCATGACATATCCAGTGGTTGACTAAATATTCATCATTGGGTATATGGTGATGATGACCAGGAATAACTATGCATTTTGTCTTTGGAGCATTGGAGGCGCAAAGAGATGACATGTCCTTTCATTATTTTCTTTAAAAATTTCAATTTTCCATCACAGTTTTTGGTATGAGCTTCAGAAAGTTCACATATATTCAGAAGTGATGATTCTGCACAAACAAAAATTTTCTGATTTACGTCCCTCTTCCTGACTTGAAGATATGTTGATGGAAATTGTGTCTGATCCGGCTCCACTCTTTGATCCTCTGAGTGTTTTTTAACTAAAAGTCCAAAAGTTCCCGAATTATTACAGCATTGTTTACAGGTGCATTCCGCGTGCTTAGAAGTGAGAAATGTTTTCACTTCTTGGACTCTCCTTGAATGTTAGTTTTAAATTCTCCTTCACTTGGAATTTCAAGTCTAAAATTTGGTGGACGTTTCTTTGAGGATTCTTCGTTTTTTGCCATGATTTCGAATACAAGATTTTGATGGTTCTGAGAGAAATTGTTTTAGTTTATATTGGTTGTCAGTAACCCAAAACCATCCTTAATTGGTTATCATGGATTTTCTATGAGGCCAGGGGGAAGGGGAGTATTTATTGTTATAAAAGAGAAAACATGTGTTACCTCATTAAAAAATTATATCATTGTAAGAATGTACTGATTTTTCTTTTCTTTTCTTTTTTTTTACATTTATTAATATTTTTTTATCCAGAAATAATCAAAATAAAAAAAATATATTAATATAAAGAGAATTCTCCTTAGTTTGGCCCTATTTACAAAATTGCAGTAACTAATAAACCATTCTCTTATCACCCATTTAATCATGTGGGGAGGTCAGACTTCACACAGCTGCATCAATTAGTACCTACCTACATTGCATCAATTAGTATCTACACCCTATTCATTTAGTCACCGTTTTCCATCAGTGTGTTATTTGATTTTGTAAGCAAACTGGGGGAAAGACAGAGATTAATTATGGAAGTGAGTGAAATGCAAATGGAGGCCATAAAACATATCTTTCTGCATAGTGACTAGGATTTTCGCCCCATTGACACATCACAGGAAGAGGAATTTGGCGGGAAAACCTGTGTAAGATCATCATGTGTAGACAAAGGTGTTCAGACAAATATAGAATTAGATACTGGACCTATGGAAATCGATTGCTGTGGCAATGAAGAAGAAGAAGAAGAAAAATTTGTCATCCCTCAAAACAATAACAGAGACGAATGCCCATTCTGCCACTACAAACCCTGCATCACAGACGACAACAACAGGCAATTATGGTGGGAAGTGGAACCATTCAGACTGCCCAACCCTAGGAATTCTAAGTTACGAAAGGAGAAATATAAAAGGATTTGGACAATGCTTTTACATCGTGGAGTATGGAGTGATCCCCGATACGCTGAGAAAAAAATGCGAGCTTTGGAACATTATCAGCTGGGACAGGATTGGCACAGACGTGACATAATGCCGACATGTGTAGTGAACACTGTGACAACATGGCTACCAAATCCAAAGGATGTACAATACATGGGCCATTTGTTGGAATAATTTTTTTTCTTATTTGACAGTCAATCATATTGACTTCTCTTTTATTTTTTTTTTGTATATAGATAGGCTAGGAATATTTGACTTGGTATTTATTAAGTACAGCTTTTGTGAGGATTTTATATTATTCTAATTTCAATACAGATGTGAAAAAAAATCTAAATCATGGATTTTATCTTTGGAGGTTGGATTTATCTAGAGATGAAAGTAAGTCAAATGCTGCAGCATTCTGTTTTCCTACAATGTTTGTATGAGATGTAGACAACTTCCGGTGTAAACAATAAAAAACTAAACCACACCCAAAGCTGTCAATTCTGAATTTCAAATAGAAATAGAAGCCCTGCTTCAAATATTTCAACGAAAAATACAGCTTAGAAAAAAATTTCCAGTAAATTTAATTTGTGACCAAAGATGCACATTAATGAGAAGAGTTAGCCTGAAAAAAATCTGGTGATAAAGGAGACTCAGTATTTTAATATTTTTAAATATTTCTCTGCAATCTGAGTGTGGCCAGAAAAACCAAATATACCACCATTTTTCTCATTGGCTGCTATTTATACTCCGATGTCCTCCTTTAAGACGGTCGTATAAAAACTGTAGATTCAATTGAAAAGCTCTCATCAGTAAGTATCAGCATATGAAGTTGAAAAAATATTATAAATGGTTTTTTAAAACACAATTTGATAAAGAGAGGTCAAAGTCAAATAAAAGGTCAAGGTCAAAATTGTCCACGCAGTTGAATTGCTTACATCAGTATGTATCGGCATATAAAGTTTGAAACTTAGCTTTGAACAGAGATAAACGCTAAATGTGACGAAAGGACAGACCTATTGAAGTATGGAAGACGGACATGACAAACACTAAATGCCCCGGCCATATTGGCGGGGCATGAAAATAAATATCTGTATAATGATAATTATCCTCGTAATCTTTTCACACGTTGTACATTACATCCTGTAGAAGATGTCAAAATAAACACAAACAAATTAAGAACTGAGACAGGAATTCTTTTGTGAATTCAGTAATCTGTAATAAAAGTTCTTGGTACATTTCATGATCATGCCAGATTATTCTTTGCGACAATTTAATAGACTTACTAGCTTATTGTCATTATACACTTTTCAGAATCGTATTGCTTGTTTTGTAATACGAGCATCGGACAATTTTTTTTTTATTTGTGCTTTTGTTAATTGATAAAAGGCATAAAATGTCGTTACAAGCAGCGAACAAAAATATTATTCTCCCACCTTCGTCTAAGTCAATTTTTAAAACCTAACATATTTGAATGATTTTTAAATATTTTATATTAGATATTTATATTGATTTTCATGAAACATTACTTACTTGAGAGAACAAAGATTACTCTGTAACTGTGGAATAACTTGATATAAATTTATATCATTATTTCAACAATTTATAAAACAGCTTTTTTGTGTCTCACGGGTGAGGGACACATGTTTGTAGACAAAAAACTATAAAGTACTGATTTATTCTTTTTTGTTTTACAAAATTCAAAGCAATGTACAAGTACAACATTGTATTTTATTAATATGTATGTGTTTAATTTCTTTTTTGCGTAAAACATAAAAACAGATATAACATCCCTACTAACGTTATTGTGATTTAAGTTCAAGACACGTGGTTTAGGTTGACTCATTCAAAGGTTATAGGATGGAGCCAGTTTTATAAATAAAATTGGCAGTAAACAGGAAATTCGTATAGTCTGTTTGGATACTGTCTATTTCTTTTGAAAAGATGTCCTGTGAAAAATGTGTTTCCAAACCTTTCTGAAAGACTCATTATTTTCAACAGAAAAAAAGAAAGAAAGAAAGAAAGGGAAAAGTAGCCCAGAGTCAAAAATCCTATTTCGTCGGGGGGGGGGGGGGGGTAAACTATTTCTCAGTGTCAACTACTTTCAGTACCAATTCTAATACTACAGTTTTGTTACATCACCGAAAGTGGTGGGGACAACCAGGCTTCCTATTAACATTTCCTACAGTATAAGTAAGGTTGGAAAAAAAGTGAGGGGGGGGGGCTAGCCCCCCATGCCCCCCCCTGTTGCTATGCCCCTGAAAGGCTATTTCCTGTTCGAAAAGCAAAATAGAGTTCACCTCAAAGTTAACATGAATGAATTTCAAGAGTGACTTACATTGTTGTAAAAAATAGTGAAATTAAAAAAAAAACTTCATTTATAATCAAACTTTGAATTTTAATGACAAGTTTATTACTTTAAAAAATGAGACAATCCAGGAAAATTTATTCCATTACAAGTTTTGTTTTATAGTAATGTACAGCTAGGTGGCGTCATTTGGCACAGAGATTATAAATACAGGTGAAGCGGTGGATTTTAATTAGTTGCGAAGTTGAAGCAGAAGTGAGAATACAAGTGGACATCAAATGATAATAAGTAAGTAGTATTTTTTTTAAAAAATAAATATATTTAAAGCTTTAGACGTGACTGAATAAGTCTTGGGTTTGGATATTATTTATTACCAAGAAAACTACAAAGGGAGCCAGTAAAAGCCGAGCTGTAAGAGTCCGTTTAAAACGATGTCATAAGAGCTGAGCTGTTAGCGCCAGTAACTAGAAGACCTGTGTTGTAAGGGCTAGTAAGCAGAAGAGCCGAGCTGTACATGTAAGAGCTGATCGCTTCAGAGCCA